>NW_028186385.1:258980-375351 GCF_003343005.1 Rhea americana
CGGGGCTCGCGTGCTTTGTGCGGTAGCGCGGGTTCGGCGCACGGCGCGGTCAGCCGGCTCGGGCGGTCCCCACCCGGGTTCGGTTCGGTTCGGTTAGCGCGGACCGAAGCGAGCCTGGAGATCCCCGCGGAGTAGCTCAGTGAGGTGCCGTTCGAGCCCATTCGCGTTGAAGCAGCCTTGCTGCCCTCAGCCGGAACCTGCCCTTTCCCGAGCCTGGCACATCCGCAGGGTAGGGGGGCGTCGGGCCTTCTCGTGTTCTTAAGCTRAATGTCCTTATATTGAAGGTCCGGATCTGCAGGCGAGTTTCGCACGGATCTCCTGCACGTTTGCGTGAGCCTGTCCGTGCACGATCTGCCCTTTGTCATCAGAAGTGCTGTGACTGAGGGTTCCTTAAATACGTTCTGGTATATACACAATCGAGTATATTGGAAGTACCATAACAAGTGTTTTGAAGTGTTTAATGCCCTGGTGACTAGTGTGAGGGAAGACTCATGGATGACCGGTGTGAGGGAGCTGGATTGAGTTCGGCTGCTCGATCTCTAAACTTTAAGAAGGGCACCTGAAGTGTGTAGTGGAGTGCATTAGTTTTGTATTGACCTTTGACTTGTTTGTAATGTAACTTTGAAGGGGGTAAGGGGAAGGATATGTGCACTAATTAATTGGAAGGCTGTGTAGGTTCTTCTGCCTTCTTTCTTGTGTAAAAATGGAAACCTGCATATGAAAAGGGACTAATCTATACAGTCTGTAATACACTTTCAAAATCTAATCTAGTAAACTGTTGTGGTGCGCTAGGTAAACACAATATGTAAGATCAGAAGGTTTGAATGACTTCTGAAAACTACTAATGCCTTTTTAGAGAGCCACAGATACTGCAATTTAACTTCTTTGTAGGGTTGCCTGAAGAAGGGACTTCATCAGACAACATCTGGCTGTGTTCCAGTCTTCTTTATCATCTAAGTAGTGTGAACGCTTTCAACTGCCTGAAAGTTGGTACATACTTTCATAACTCGTTGGTTTATCCTCAGACTGAGCTGAAGAACTAAAGCTATGATGAGTCTAATAAATACATATATACATTTTTTTTCCTAACACTGTTTAGTCTTTTTTCTATTTTTGCTGGAGAGTTGGCATCTCTGTAGCTGGTGCTGGTATCTGGTGTTCAGCAGTAACACTACCAGTAGCTATCTAGAAACAGTGTTTGGCCAAGCTGCACCTAAACTAAGTATGTTTGGATTCTTGCCATGTTAATGAAGACCATGTTTTTAGAAGGGAATATTAGAAATGAAGTTTTGTACTCCAGGGTCTGGAATTGCTGGCACTGTGGTGGCTTACTGGGACATTGCTGGCATGCATGCTTTAGTACTGTGAGTGCTTTCTACTTGTCGTGTTCACTATCTCCCCTTCCATGAGTTGGTGCCTTGTGCAACAGTGCATGGTCCACTAGACTTTCAAAATAGCTTCCTCGAGTTTCTTTGTGATAACTGCTCTGTCATCTTCAACTCTTCAGGGCTGTCCCCACTACAGTATTTTAGATACTTCACTTCACATCTGAGCAGCAGGGATGTGGTTTCTTGTGGTGTGGGGCAAGTACTCAAGAAAGACTGTGTATGTGATTCCTTTAATTTATTTTTAATCTTTATTACTAATTAAAATACTGTACTTTTCAGTGAAAGTTGAAGGAATTCTAAATACTTAGGTTCCAACAAATTTGAAAATTCAAAAGCAACTGATAGTTGGCATAGTTAAGCTCCCATGTCCTATCCATGAAAGCAGGATTTTTTTTTATTGAAGGCCCTGATCTACAAGTGARTTTCACGTGGATCTCTACTACAAGTTTGCAAGAAGCCTGTCTGAGCACTGTCTAATGTGGGTTGAGAAAGGAGTTTGATTCATTTCTTAGTTCTTAGACTGTATTTTTTAGACATTTCCAACACCAACTGATGTCTGAATTTCCCATTGGTAGTTCTTTGAAGCAAAATTTTGTGACAAAATACCTCATTAATAAAGCTGATGAAGGCTGGTCAATAAAGAAATAGGATGTAAAAAAAAGTCTTTCGAAAAACTTTCACTGCCCCTAGCTTTCTCCTTGACTTTGGAAATCTGTGGACTTCCCTATGATTTTATTGCTATGTGATGATACCTTTTGTATTGTATCAAGAGAAGTCAGTTATAACAAATGAAAATGAGAGGAGAGTGGATGAAAATTAGTTAAAAGCCTGATTGCAAAGGAAGAAGAGAAAATCTGTTCTTGTTTGTGTTTTAGCTTTGAAAAAGGGTGTGGGGAGGTGGGAGRAGTAACTAATAAAACTGAAGAGATTTGAAAAGTATCAGAAAAACTGTACTTGCATCTCCACTGGCTTATGTGGTCCTTGTCTTTGCAAGTCAAAAAACTATTTCAGGGTGGCTCAGCTGGCATTGCTGCCAAAAATTTAACTAGATTATTTAATACTTGAGTCTTTTATCATATATTATCTTAAAACCTGATTGATTTACTTGGTTGTGCTTTGCAACTGCAATGCTTCCTCAGCGCCTATGTTTTCGCTGTGTTTCATAAACACTTTTCCTTTCCCAGGAAAGATGAAGTCTAAACAAATACTTGCAAAAAACAGTGTCCTCTCCTTTCTCCAGAGCTTGCTTTTGGTATAAAAATAGTTATAGGGCACCTTTTCTATTTATTGGTTTAAAATGAAACACATTTTCTTTTGGAAAACTTTGCCTATGTATGTGTGTTGAATACACAGGAGAAGCTYCCATTTCTTCAAAGAACCAAAGTACATATCCTGCACTGTTAAAATTTTAAATCTGAGCCAAGGTGAAAGCTTYCAGAACTTGATTGTAATTATATATATGGGCCTGGGTAAAAATTGTTGAGTAGTATGTCTATTATATGGCAGGTAGGTACACCACATGGAGCTAATGCTGAGCTGGTTGCTCRTATTTTATGTCTGTATGATATGTTTTGATTTCTTCTGGTTGTTTGTTGGTGCAAATAGATCTATTCTGTTGAGGAAGCATTAACCATGTATGGTGTTTCTTTTTTTAATCTGGTAGGATTGTTGGTTGTGACATAAATATGTAAGGAGGCTTACTAAAGGCCAATTTAAAAACTAAACTGACAGCTTTGGGGATATCATCTTCTTCTAAAGTGTTTTTATGATTAGTTATTTGAGATTAATTCAGTGAGAATAAATTTAGTGGTTTCTTAGTTATGGCTTGCTCAAGCACCAGTCTTATTCCTTCTTCCCTTCTCAGTGATATGCTATATTCGCACTCTTTTGATTAAGAAAGATTAAGTGAAACTCATTCATAAGGTGGTTAGTTGCACTCTCAAAGGAAGAGGGTAAAAACTTAAGGATCACCCAATTATGGGAGAACTTGTGATACCAGCTTCAGGACCTGGGTAAATCACTTGGCTACAGGTTCTAGGTGCTTTCCTCTGCAAAGTGGTTTAGTACTTTCTTTTTTAAGAGACATYATGAATATTTAGGATTTGCAAAACTGGTGTGAATAACTTCTAAGATAGTGTAAACTAATAATTTCTGGTAAAACTAACAAACCCTTCAATTTTGGAGTTGAAATATTCTGATCTAGTTAGCTTTTCAGAGGCAGAAGTAAAGATTAACTCTGTGAAAAACTTGAGTGAGTTTTTCGCTTGTATATGTGGTCACTAGGCTAGTACAATGTTCTCCTTTAGATATTCCCAAGTGACTCATAGAAGCTTCATTACTTTGTACAAGATGAGTCTCTTTAGGTTGTTCTGCACTCCAGTGTACAAGTGTCTTAGTCACTGCACCTTATCAGAGCTTGCACTTGGTGACAGCACCTGAAGCTTACAGAAGTTTTCCTCTGCTCTAATACAGAAATTTTCCTCTGCTGTAATATTAGTAGCTGGTGAGACTAATTTGTTTCTTTTTTTGTTTTCCTTTTCACTTTTTCAGGATGGTCCACAGAGGAAAAAACGGAAGTCTGAAGTTACAGAAGTGGACAAGCAATTAGATATCCTAGCTATTGGCACAGCAGTTGGTAGCATTTTGTTGTATAGCACAGTAAAAGGAGAACTACAGAGCAAACTAGTAAGTAATGTATTTTACATCACTTGCCAAACAGTAATGATTTCAGTCAATATGTACTGCTGACATACTGTCAGTATGTTTAAAACCAGTATAAAAGTAATGTAATCATTCAGGTGATTGGGAATCTTGGAATAGTGCTTCTGTTGTTGGCAGTATATACACACTGAGAAACACTGATTTTGAAGTTAGTGCAGTATCTTAGAAGTATACATGAATTTCTTATTTTACTTTAGAAACAATGGTAATGATGGAATGCATTAGGTGGGCAGCTAAGTCCTCCAAGGGAGTGTTGTACCACAAGTGCATGTGCAGTGTTATGGGGAAAGAAGCCAGGACTGAAGCTTTCATGGACTCATGTGAAGATGTCACACTGATGGAATCTTCTGTGCAGATGCAAGCTTAACTCCTTTGTGGAAGSTTTTAGGCCCCTCTCAGTACATGATCTTTCTTGGATGAGATATTCTGCTTTTCAGGACTTGTCTTTCTCATTGATAACTTCCATCTTAGGACTAAGTGATTTGTTTAGTCTTGAGTTGTGTAACAAGCAATAGAAATCTGTGAGAGTGATTCTATGAAGTGCTTATATGAAACACTTTGCATTCTCTTACCTTCTGTTAGATGCATATATGCTGATAAATGTACATTAAGAGAAGTAAATGACTTTTTAAAATCACAATGCATCCAAGTGACACTAGTTAACCAATATTAACTCCTATTTCATTGAAAAGTTGCTTTTGTAGCTGATAAGTATGAACAAAGTAAAAACGTTTCACATTAAAATTTATGATTTTGTTCAGTTTGTGGAAATATTGGCTGTTCTTCTGTAACAGCAGGGTAGTGGATTGTATTTAGTTTGTTCTATTTTATGGATAGTTGGAATCAAAATATTATTCCCACTGGAATAAGAGCAGTCAGTCTTAGCCTTCTTTATTAAACAGAATGCCTTGCTATGATTTATTTTCGTCTTGCTCAAAGCTGATTTTTGGGAAGACGACTTTTTGGGAGGAGTCCAAGCTGACTGGTGCAGCTTCAGATAGAGCAATTTTATACACTGCGGGATATATTTTGATAAACGACAAAAGAGTATGTTTGAGCTGCAGACATTTTGATCATTTCTTAAGAGATGTGGGTGATACCCTTTTGCCCTTTTGATTGGGTGGTGGCTTACTCCTCCCAAGACTGGTGCAAAGGGAAGGTTACCCATCTCTGAGCTCACTTAAGCAAAGAGGTGCTTAGATGACTGTCAGCAATGCACAAGTGTTAGCCTTTTCTCTGAACAATTTCATGCTGTTAGACAGCTTTGATTGAATATTTGTTTATCAATACTGGGCAGGACAATTTTTTGATAACTTTAAAGAGCTAGAACAAGAAGCAATTTAAATAAATRTTTCACCCCTTAATCTCTACACAGAAGTGTATTTAACTGTTTAAAACCAAAAGAAAAGTTATGTGCTGTCCCTCTTCAAGTTTCCAATGATTTGAATTTGGTTTCCGCAAGCTTGTTTAATGTAGTGGTGTCTGGAAGACTCAGTAGTCGAAGCTTCTGCATGTATTCGTTAATGACCCCTTTTCGCCTTTTGTAGGATGGTGGCCATGACAATAAAGTAAATTGTGTGAGGTGGCATCAGGACAACTGTTCCTTATATAGCTGTTCAGAGGACAAACACATTGTGGAATGGAACACACAGACCTGCAAAGTGAAGTGGTGAGTGATGCTTATTTTCAGTGAAATTCGTTGGTGCTTTTCTTTCTTTATTACCTCCTTCACAGGTTTTGATGAGGTCCTGTTGGAAATGCTGCGCTCTGCTATGCAGACTTCATGCTAGCAGCTGCTGGTAACTTTGTCCCCAGCATACAAGACTGACTGTTGGCTGTTAAATTTCCAAGAGCTTGGAAGTGGTTTTATTAAGGAATAAAAGAGTATAATTTCACAATGTGATTTCTTTCTTTGGWTATTGGAAAAACTGGATGAAATGAGTAACTGCTAAGAGAAACTCAGATCCGTTAATGCTAACTTTTAATGGGACACTTCTGTGACACTGAAAAATATAACTTCTAGAAAATACCCTTGGAAGAGTTGGGGAACAGGTGCTAGAATATCTCATTCAACTTGAAACTGTTACATGCACCTAGCTTTGTTTTGAAGTGCCTTGCTGTGATGATAACCACTTGGTTTCGCTTGCTACTGATGTGCAATGCGGACAGTTTCCACTTGGCTGTCTGAGCAGGCTGGTACTTATAAAGTACCATTGGACAAAACAGAACTTAGTGCAGAATAACAAGATGTTTGGGGTGGGTATTTATTTTCTTCTGTAGTAAGGTAAACTCTTTTTAAACTCAAAAGAAGAAACTAAGATTTGTCTTAGTGATCCTGGTTATCTCTACCTTAGTAAAATGCTTAGTATGTGATAGCACCTTGACTCTTTTCTTACGCTTGTTACTTTTTCCTAAAATTTTCCACTGTTCAGTTATTGTTGCTGGAGCTCTGGCAGTAGTGTTAAAGATGTGAGGTGGGCACTGCAGACAGTCTACTATCAATAGCCTCTTCCATTTTCACTAGGAAGGAGATGCATCCATAGGTTGTATGAAGACCTTGACAAGGGCTGTAAGATCTCCCCTTTGTTTTCTCTTAGGGCTGAACAAACCTAGCTACTGCACCCTTTCTTCTTATGTCACATTCTGTAGCCCCTAAACCTTCTTAGTAGGCTTTGACTGGGTTTGCTCTATGTCAGTGACTTTATTGTACAGCCCAGAACTGRACACAGTGCTCATATGTCTCAAAAGTAYTGCAGAAGAGAGGAATCCCTTCTCTTGACCTGCTAGCTACCCTCTAGCTATTGCAGCCCAATATGCAGTTGATTTCATTGCTGCAAGGGCTCACTGCGAACTTATGTTCAACTTGTCTGTGCKGACCTCCAGCTCCTCTTCAGCAAAGCTGATTTCTAGCTGTTTGGCCTCAGCCTGTAATGGACTTCTTATCTCATTTTCAGGACTTCAGTTTTTTCTTTGTTGAACYTCATGAGATTTCTGATAGCCCATGGCAGCAGCCTACTGAAATGCTCATGAATAGCAGCTTTGCCATCCAGTTTATCAGTGGCACTTTCCAGTTTGGTACTGTCTATGAACTTGTTACAGGTATT
The DNA here is from genome assembly GCF_003343005.1 of Rhea americana. NCBI lineage: Eukaryota > Metazoa > Chordata > Aves > Rheiformes > Rheidae > Rhea > Rhea americana. The sequence continues at coordinate 266,194 of NW_028186385.1, forward strand.
AATGTTAAGACCTGGGCGATTACTGAAGATGTTAAACAGTATTGGAATATCCTTAAGGAGTAACACTAGTAACTGGCCACCAGCTGGACTTCGTACCAGTGACCAGAGCTATTTGAGCTGGATGATTCAGCCAGTTTTCAGTACACCTTGGAGTCTTATCCACTCAGTCAGTATACCTGTAATCTGGCTATGATGATATTGTGGGAGACTCTGTTGAAAGCCTTGTTAAAATCGAGCTAAATGACACACACTACTCTCCCCTTATCTACCAAGCCAGCTGTCTCATTAAGAAGGCAATCAAGTTGATCCAGCATAATTTCTTCTTGGTAAATCTATGCTGGCGCTTCCAAGTCACCTTTTTGACCTTTATGAGCCTGGAAATGTCTTCCCTGTTGTTTCCTGGATCCTTATTCTTGCAGATGTGACATTTGCCTTTTTTTTTTAAGTCATCAGCAATCTCTCCTGATCTTTGCAGCCAAAGATGATAGAGTGGATTTGTAATAGCATTGCCTCAGCGCTTCTGGGCGCATCCCATTGAGTCTCATGCTGTGTATGTCASATTTGCTTTGGTGGTCCCTAACTTGGTCTTCCTTTACTGTGTGTAATGCTTTACTCCCTCAGACTCTGTTGCTAAGCTCAGGATAACAGGAGGCCTGATATAGCAGACCGTCGGGTTCAATGCTTTGTGCTTTTCTTCATGCTCTGTGCTTTCCTTGTATTATTCTGTAACAGACCCACACCTTCTGCAGTTACAATGTTGCTGATGTGCCAGTAGATGCCCTTTTTGTTGGCCCTCATGTTTGCTGCTTGTTGGAACACCTGTTGAGCTTTGTTTTTTCCTAATCCCGTCCCTGCATGCCTGGGCTATCTTCTTATATTTCTCTGCATAACTCATTCTCACTTTCACTTTCTCTATACTTCTTTTTTTGTATTTGAGCTCAGTCAGGAGTTACCCATTTGGCCAAACCAGCTTCTGCAGTATCTAGTGACTTTCTGCACATCTGAATGGACAGTTCTGGGATAACCTCCTCAAAGCACAAGAAGATCAGCAAACTTTACTGTGTCCCTTTATTCTTCAGAGCAATCTCTGGTGGGATCCTGCCAGCCAGTTCCCTGAACAAGTTGTAGTCTCCTCTCCTGAAGTCCAGGGTTGTAATTCTGCTATTTATCTTCATGATTTTTCTCTGGATCTTAAATTCCATTTAAGATGCTTGTTCTAGCTAAGCTAAGTTGTCCTCAATCATCGTATTCCTAACCCATTCTCCCTCCTTTTTAAGTAATTGGTCCAGTAAAGCACCTCTCTTAGTCTGGTTGTCAGTCACTTGCATCAAGAAGTTGTCCTCAGCGTTTACCAGAAGTCTCCAGGATTGCTTGTGCTCTCCTGTGTTGCCTTTCCACCAGATGTTGGGGTGATTGAATCCAGGACCTGGGACTGGGAGGATTTATCTRTTTCTTTTTGGTTAGGTAATATGTAGCAGATGCCTACCACATTGCCCTTGCTGGTCTCTTCTGATCCTTACCAGTAAGTTCTCAACCAGCTTTTTGCCTGTTTCAAAGCAAAGCTCCATGCATTTGAGCTACCCTTTTGTGCAGAGTGGAACTGCTTGCCTTCCTGGCCCATCCTTCCTAAAGAGGCTTTCTGAAAGTCAGTGTTCTGAGTCCATCTTTCAAGCTATTTTGCTGTTCTTCTTTGATCCCACTGAGATCAAAGCACTGAAGTTGCACACAGGCATCTAATTCCTCCTGTTTGTTTCCTATGCTGTGTGTTTTTGTACAGGCACTTGAGGTGGGCCCCCGTCATGCTGATTTCTCAGGGTAAATGTGAGAATCTTTCCTATCATGCTTTTTCCTGGATGCTTCCCTCTGCCCCACAGTTTTGTGCCTTCACAGCAAACCTAGCTCAGTCCCCTCTTTACTAGATTAGTAGCCTATTGGCAAACTTGCTTTTACTCCACTTTGCCACATGGGTGCTATCTTTTGCTTTTTTTCCCATCTTTTTTTTGCATCTGCTCCTACTGAAGTCTTCCCTTTTCCATTGAATTGAGAACATCACCTCTAGAAACTCTGCTGAAAGGTTGAATGTAATGATAACTACTTTGTGAGAGTACTCAGGTTCTGTTGTAGCGTAGTAACTGTTAGGAAATGCTGATAAATACTCTTACATTTGACATGAAGATTGAACATATAAAAAGAAATTATAGACATTGTAGGACAACAAAACATCGTTACTAGAGTATGTAAATAAAAGGTACACCAGCAATCTAATATAATGCTTTTACCTGAAAACTTTTCTCTGTTGATGTTACAAGTCGTATATGAGGTTACTGAAATTGAAAAGAGTAGAAGAATAATTCTTTCCAATGTCAGCCATGTTAACAGGAGCAGGAGAAATAAGGCACTCGGCATAGCTGTTTGTGCCTAATGTGCCTCAGATTATCTGCATTCTTTAATACTTATGAGTACCTGGAAAATTAATCCCTTATGTATTCTACAGGGAACTCAGGATGGTTGCTTTTGGGGTAGAGAAGTGGTACTAGATTTTGATTTGTAAACTGCTAAGCATCTTCCAGCAGAGGGAGGGACTGCTAGATGAAGAATTGAAACCACATGACTATAGGCTTAACTTCTTAAATTACTGTAGAAATAGTCCATATAACCACTCTAGGAGATCTGTGTTGCACAGATTGGAATCACTGTTAGAGGTACATGTTTTGGGGGAAGTTGTTGTTAATATACAGGAGGAGGCAAATTAAGGTATTGGAGAGAGGAAGGCTGCAAAAGGAAAGCAGGCTCTTAGGCATCTTCTRTTACTCATAAGTATTTCTAAACCACACTGCCTTTTTTGCTCTTGAACGATCTTACATCCTCATGGGGCTTGTACCTATGAACATTCGATGCCTTTAACTTTTTTTGATCTGAATGCATTTTAGGCATATCAGTTGTTAAATGTAACTGATCTTTAAAAAAAAAAAGATTAAAAAAAATCCATGGATATGAGTATGGACTCTGTATTTCTACTAGTTGCTGTTTCAATAACTTCTTGAGAGGATATACTTTATGATGATGTTTTTATTGAAATGAAATTCAGAAACAGAAGAACAGCCAATTTTCACAGCTATCTTTGTAAGAAATTGAAATGTATGTTGGCATGTGCATTGGTTCTTTCAACTGTGGTGCCCCCTTACCTGTCTAATCTCTATGGATTATGGATGATTATTTTTGTTTTATTTCGTTGGTAATTTTTTTTTCACATCTCAAATACGCTGTAAGCACTCAGATGCACTCTGTGCATCTCATGATGCAGCTGCTTGCTACATGATGCCCTGTTGAAAATTTGTTTTTCTGTAAAATTATATCAAGAATATTCTAAGCAAAACTTAAAGATTTTGCTGTGACTTACATTCTTTAGATTAAGAATAGTCTAATTTAGACTTATTTTTTTAGTAAATTTAAAACTAACTCCTTGTATTCACCTCATTAAACAGAGCTGGGTTTGAAGTTCTCTTAATATTTTCCTCTTTGGAAGAGAATACAAAATTTTGTGGGAATCTGTGTAAGATATAAWGTTGTTTGTGAAGTTTGTAGGCAGCAAAAACTTTTCGCTTTTGTGAATCAGTGGTGGTACAATACATGGCGATACAATAAGTAACACGTTCTGTTCTGGAAGAAAGAAGAGAGATGTTGCCCAAGCATGTGAAAAATGTATGGAAATGTTGTAGAGCARCAGCAGCAAACCAGGTTGTGATGAGTTGCAGGATATGTCTTATAAAGGGTTTGTGTTAATGCTTTCCCTGTGAAAAACATATAGTACTCAGTCTTTCTAAGCAGATACAAGCATTTCATGACAGCGTTTTTGTTTGGTTTTTTTTTGTAGTGCTTTGAACCATGGACGTCATAGACTATTAATGAGGCCAAGTTTATTATTGTCAGTATCAATGACAGATTTGGAAGCAAAACCAGGGATTTAGTAAGCCCTAAAATTGTGGATTTTAGTATTCAGAGCTGTCTCTTCTGATAAATTGATATATGCTTTTTAGATTATAGTGCAAAGAGATGTCTTTAAGTGGTATAGCTCATATTGCTCTATTTTGGGTAGCAGAGAACTTTGAGGGGTCATGCTAKAATCTTTTACAGTCACAAAATAGGCAAATGTTAAGGAAATATGAACAGTCGTTCAGTACTGAACATCTCTATCTTTGATGAATAGCCRTTCATGTGTAAAGAGCAGGGAGAAGAGCAGAAACAGAAAAGCTTTGATCTTATCTTCAGCTTCTTAGATTTTTTTAAAATCATCCTTTTAACATGGATGATGTACRTTTTGAAATGATGCTAATGAATATTTTCTTTTGTTTCTCCATCTTTCTCCCTTTGCAAAATCCTTCATCCAAATTCTAGTAAGTGGAAAGCAGACAACAGCAGTGTCAGCTCATTATGCATCAGTCCAGATGGGAAGATGCTACTGTCAGCTGGTAGAACTATAAAGCTGTGGGACCTGGAGACCAAAGAAGTCTACAGAGTAAGTAACTTTGTTAAATAAATTTAAAAAGTGTGCCTTTTTCTTTGTGAYATTATGTACAGAGTGCTTGCTTATAGGACATCTGATGCTTTTTTTGGATGTGAATAGACAATTGACAGCTTTGGGATTGCTGGAAGTAGTTGCTGTGATGATACCCTCAACTGTGGTTTCAACTTGCTGACAGTTGAATGAGGACGTTAAATTCCTTGGCTGTGTCTGAGCATGCTACCAGCACCCTTTCTCAAACCTCTAGTATAAAGTTAGGTGCCTTTTTTTTATTTTTTATTATTTTTTTTAACCTCCCCACTGGGTCCTTTTCTGATGCTGTGCTAGCAGAGGAACACAGTTCACTACAGTATTACTTTGCTGCTGACGGAGGTTTGTCTCTCTAAGCAGATAAGTCTCTCTTTAAATCCGCTGGGTTTCTTTGCTAAACTTCACGTAACTGGTGGCGTTCTTAGTTTTGCTGTTTAAACATTTGGAAAGCATAGGAKCAAAATCCTGGTTCCCTGTGTAGGGCTTGCATGTGAGCAAGTTACTATGTTTTGACTGTCTCATAAGTGCAGCTGTGCTCYGTTGCCTGCTGGTAGATAGGAGATAACTGGTCTTTAGGGATCTCTCCTGGTACTTGCTATGGGTAAGCAAGTCTTTGTGGAGCCAACCTGTTTTCTTGCTGGCACATGACAACTAGTGTGTATGTCTGCATCCTGTGATGGCTGAAAACACAATTTGCAAAAGCAGAATTGAAGAACTGATTTTTTTAGGGGGTGGGGCTAGATAGGTTTGAACAGCTSTAGTAAGTCAGCAGACCTGTTTGCTCATCTTAGCAGCTGAAAATGAAACTATGAATCTAGTTTCATTGTAAAAGATGAAGCAAGTGGAAAAGTGTTTTTGTCAGTAACAGCAATACAAGYAGATGCAGTTTCTTTTGTACGGGCCTAGTCCCATTAAGTTTGCCTTTTATTCCCTATTTGACTTTTAAAATTCTGATAATTACCTGGATGTTTAGAAAACGTTTTCTTGAAACATAAAAATGCAAAGAGTCTGGGCTCTATGAATACTTAAAAAAAACAAAACAAAACAAACAAAACCCTGAAATGTCCTTGTTGACTTAATAATACTTGGATCATTCCTAATGTTCTTTGTTAACTGATATTTTAATCTTTGCTATATGACTACTTGTGGTAGTATTTGARAAAAAGTTTCTTTTTTTTCCTAATAGCATTTCACAGGCCATGCTACATCAGTTTCATCATTAATGTTTACCACAATGAAACCTATGAATGAAAATCAGCCCTTTGATGGAATTACAGGACTGTATTTCTTGTCTGGAGCTGTACATGACCGGTTATTGAGTGTATGGTACGTAAGCTTTTCTTTTTCCTGACTTTGTTTATAGTCAGTGTTGAGGCTAGACTCAACAAGTATGTTCTCAATTCTGTGATGAAGCAGAAGGGGTGCTCTGGAGAAATGCGATGATGATCTCTTAAATGGTGGTTTCAACTTACTGATTGTTGAATGAAGACATGAATTTCCTTGGCTGTGTCTGAGCATACTTCCAGTAGTCACTGCCTGCATCACTAATACATGCTGTGTAATAGACTTGCTTATTCTTTGAACTTATTGAAGGGTTTAGGTGAAATTTTATTCTTGCTTAATTTCACATGGAGTTACCTTGCACTTGGAATTAGAGCATTTAAGTTCTTAAAGCTGAGAGCTGTAGTTACAGCACAGGTATTTTTGGATGAGGTAAATACCATCACAGTCACTGTTTATAGTCTTTAACAGTGTGCTTCTTCCCACATGCAGAGGGTGCTGTTTGTGCTATGGTAAATAACGTGTGCTGTTTGTGTCTCCAGGCAAATCAGGTCAGATAGGAAAGAAAAGAATGCCGTGATGTCTTTCACAGTAACAGATGAACCAACTTTTATTGACTTGACTGTATCAGAAGTCAAAGAAGAGGTAGGACCAGTAGTTTGTAACTGAATATGTTCAACGATTTTAAATTGTCATTGTCAATTTCCTTTTAGGGTGTGAAGAAAGCAGTTTAGTTTGAATTTGATTTCTGTTATGCAGAAATGAGATCTGAATGCTAGCTAGTTCATGGGTTTGAGGATATTTGTTACACGTGCATTTATAAATAATAGTTTGAAACACTGATTTTGCAAAGCTACTAAGTACAAATTTATTTTTTTTTCCTGTAGTCTTGCTTGTGATGATGAAAATGTCAGTTGTTTCCTATTTAGGACAAGTTAATAATCAGAATTATTTGTTAGAGCCAAAAGCCACAGGAAAATTCTTACTGAAATAGAGCTGTGATACTATTTTTTCTGATTTAATGTGGCTTTGGCAGTATAACTACACTTTGAATTAATTAGTTTCTATTGAGTTGTAATTGTAGCATGCATTCTCAAAGTCTCTGTTTCATCAAGTAATACTTCGATTTTCAGTTAAAGTGGAAGTGTTTTAAAGTAGTCATCTTATTAAAAATGTCCACATATGAAAGCTGTTCATGAACTGTTTCAGCCTTTAACACTTACCTGGTGCCTTTAGATTCCTTTATAAAGACAGCATTTCATGCTATGCTTTTCAGTGTTTCCAGCTGTGCCTCTTACTGCGTATATTGGAGGTAGTCTTCTATAAAGTACACTATTTAATTGATCAGAGTACTTTGTCTCAGTTTCATTCTTCYAAGCATGCTTACAGCTGCAGCCCCTTTGTGTGCACCTGCACCTCTAGACATGTTGGGAGCTGTGCTTTTGGAACATTGCTGCTTATGGTCACATGTCTCTGATAGTGTCCAAACTGTTCAGATTTTGAAGTGGTCATTAGTCATACAGTAAAAATACAGTTACATGAATTATTTTTTTAATCTCCTAATAGTTAATAGTCCTAAAAGTTCCTGARGTGTTAATATCTTTGACCTTCCTTACAGACTTAGTTATATCTGTAGTGTGTTTAGTTACTGGAAAAAAAGTCAAATCATAACTGTGCGAGCAACCCTTCATCTCATGTACTTTAAAGGAGGTTTGTCATTCAGTCTAACTAAAATCTTTCATTGTGACTTCTTTCAGCCTGTGAAGTTAGCAGTTGTGTGCAGAGATGGGCAGTTGCATTTATTTGAACATATTTTAAATGGGTAAGTTGTTACTCATTCTGAGGATRTATTTCGGAAAGGTCTGAGATTATTGCAAGGCAGTGCTACAACATTTAAGCTYTTGCAAYTGTACAAAAACCAAGTTCCATTCCAGCTGGTCCTGTCTTAAGTTATTTGACACATTTTTGGGGAAATGCGAGTTCTTTGGGTRTRTGATGCAGGGRAGGAATAGCTAGCATGCAGAAGGAGAGCTTATGTGCTGGGGGCTATGCTGTGCTTTCCTATTAACTATTGCTTTAGCCAAGGTTTTTGTCTGCATGTGCCTTGTCTTAAACCATTTGTAAAAGACAAACTGTAGCTGAGTTTGCTGAGGACTTGTAATGAAAGGTGCTCAGTTATACCYGATATTGAAGTCTTTGAGGTAAACCTGTTGGATTTTTCCATTTCTTTATCTTTTTTCCCCCCTTCAGTTATTGCAAAAAGCCCTTAACATCAAACTGCACTATCCAGATAGCAACACCTGGAAACGATGAGGACTCCACGCCAAAACCAGTACCTATTCTAGCAGCTGCATTTTGCACAGACAAACAGTCTCTGCTGCTTGTGTACGGTAACACCTTACAGCCCATCATAGAGAGAGTGGTATGTAAAACTTACTGGAGAGGTTTTGGAGTTTTTGTAATATGTAATACTGCTCTGAGTGGGAGGGATTTTCTAGTTTTTTTTTTTCTATTTTTTTCTGGAATTGCATTGTGAGACAAAGCTTATTCCTTCCCCTTGTTCTGGAGCAAGGAGCATTTGCCCTTGAGCTCTTTTGAAGGGGGATTTGTATTCTTTCATTTTTTTTTTTCCAGTTAAAATATCTATATCTTGACAGTATTGCTGACTGCATCCTACCATTTCAGATGTTACTGAGTAGGCTATTGCAAAGGCTTCTTGAAACTGATTTTAATACTGGTTCAGTATGTGAGCCTCCTTGCAGAACATAGAGATCTGGTGAAAAAAGACAGATGTGCAAAGCAGCTGTTCTAGAATGGAAGAAAAAAATCATTCTCTGCTATATCTCTGGAGTTTTTTCTCATTTTTCAGTAGCTTAATGAGTCACAGGAGTGAACTTCAGATATTAACTGTTCTTATTTCTGTCTATCCTAGTCTTTGAACAGCACTGAATCCCACGTATGTTTGATAAGGGATGTCCAGAAAGTTTTGGCACTTAAAACAGATGTGGCTGTAACAAAGGTGAGCTTTCTGTGAAATACAGTCCCRTAGCTGCTCTTGTTTTAGTTTGGAAATGATAGAATTCATTGGTTTCTTCTAAAATGAGGTTGGATTTCTGGATGGATCAGTTCAGTGCTGCAGTGTAGTAACAAATGTCTGTAGYGCTCAGGCAGGTATGCATGAAGTGTGCTTCATGGATGTTGTGTCTCCTAGCATGCTCTGATGCATGGTTACCCTCTCATAGCTCATAGCAAGTCCTCTTCTGAGCAGGTGTGCTAAGACAGAGAGGATTCCCTCTGTCCGTTGGCTTCTTCTCTGCTCAAGATGAGTCCCTCCCCTAAAGTTTGTTATGTACAGCCTGTTTGACCCAAATGATTCAGGGTGAAGTTTGGGTGCCTTTGTTTTGTAATCTAAATAAAATGATTTAGAGCCTTCCAGGATATGTCGCTTTGGCTCTTTGTTGAGTTGGCCTTCACATGTTCCTACTCACAGGGATGTAGCCCTGGGGAATTGGAGTTTGAAGTTTAAATGGCCACAGTGTCCACTGAGGCCACCTRACACTATTTTCCCTCATGCAGGGTCCCCTGGGGGTTAAGAGGTAGGTCATCAAGTTCTTTATCAATAAATGTATGTTTTCAAGGGCATTGCCTTTGTGCATCCCTGTTCCCCTGTCTGTTTTGTGTTTCACTGGTGATGGAATTGCTAGTAAAGAACTGAAGTGTTCTGCGAATGGGTCTGCAGGGCTGGAAAGGGAAAGACCCTGCTCAGAGGGTGTATATTCCACTGCTGAGCGCTCTCTCCTCTTGGAGGCCTGCCTTGTGGGGTTGGAACACATACAACGTGAAACGCGCAGACGGCACTCTGATTCCTGAGTAAGCGATGGGTTATGACACCCCATCAGTTAGGTGGGGTTTTGTGGTAATTCCTCACTGCGGGAGCCAGTGGGTAGCAGGGTTGAAGTGCAGTGAAAGTTTTAGGAAYGCCTTGGCATGCAGTGATGACTTCCAACTTGGTTTCGCTTTTTTTTCTGAATTCCAGTGAAGACACATTTCTCTTGGCTGTCTGAGCATGCCTTGTGAAGAGAAAGATAGTAGTAGTGTGTTGAATAAGTAGGTAGTATTTTAATGTCATTGATTTTCTGCAGTAAAGTTCTTGGACTATGGAATCAAGTTTTTATTTATGAAATCTAACTTTCACCCAAAGCACTGGCATGTTGGTATGCTCGCTGTAATAGTTAATATTTGTATCACTTTACTGGGCAACCAACAGGACTCGAAGTACAATRAATTGGGTAAGTATGTCAATAAATGGCCTCCACAGAAGAGCTGTGGTTAAGAAGTGTTCTGGAAGTAGCGTAATCACTTATGTATATCCTGTGTAGTTCAGGAGTGTACTGAGTTGTTAAATATACTACCTTTAAAACTTAATCTTCCTTGTGTTATTGAAGACAGCTCCCATGTTTGGGATTATACCATGTTTAGTATAATCTAAGGTTTATATGTTTGGTATCATGATCATAGTCTGATTCAGACTACTGARTTCAGCCTCTGAGCTCCTCCCAAAAGAAAATGAGTATGATTGAAGTGGACACTAACCATCTCTTACTGCTACATTTTGCAGCTGTTTATAAGCAGTTGTTACCATTCAGCGGAAGATGAATTAACTTGTATGTCGTTTATGGGCTTGATAGTGTGTGTGGTATCTATTACTAGTAAAGATCCACATATCTGCTGTTGGAAACAAACAGTGTTCAGTGAGGGTTAGGGAACAAGCTTGAAAATAAAAATGATTCCAGAGTGATTCCATAGACTCTATGCTTTAGTTCATTTATGAAAATGAGCTGACTATTGMTTGAAGTTATTCATGGTTCTTAAAAATACAGAATTTTCTTAGTATATACTGCAAGCAAATATGTTATGGCAGGCTCGTTTTACCACGTGTAGGAACCTCAGAATAAAATTGCTGCCTTAAACTTGAAGAAAGATCAAGATAGTAGCAATTCATGCATATATATATGGTCATCTCTCTCTGTTAGATCAAGACACCTGTTGTGAACTCAGACACCAAAGTTCTGGTACCTGGAATCCCGGGACATAGTGCATCCATCAAAGCTCCACCCTCAGGAAAGGAGAAAAATAAAAGCAAAAGGAAACCAGGAGAGGCAGAGGTAAAGTGCTTTTAAATATAAATATAAATATAAATATAAATATATATTATTTATAACACAGCAATAATGGAGAAACCAGAATCTGTGTCATAGTTGCAGTTCCTTTAGCTAAACTCTAACCTTCTTTGACCTTTGACCTTCTTTAACCTTGTTTGATGTGGAAGCAAAATTAATATTATYGTCTCTTTGTGTGAATGAGATTTCTCTGCAGTCAAAATCCTTTCCCTTCTCAAACCTTGTGCACGTTGTCTGTAGTTTTGCCGTGCTACTGCAGGTCTTAGTCACTTAGTTGTGCCTATCTCCTGCTGTTAAGATACACTGCTGCTTCTCAGTCAAGACTTTGTCTTTCCTACTTCCTCTGGCTATGCTCTCTCAGCGTGTTTGAAAGGGTATGCAAATACTGTGTTATTTCCTAGCAGAGTAGGAGAAAATGATGTAGAACGCTAGATACTTCACTTTCAGCTTATGTCTCTGAGAAACTGCTGAAAAACTGTAACAACAATGAAACAGCATTGCTCTTGTTTACTGTTGGCAGGAAAGCATTGAAGACCGTCTGGGGGCATTGGATATTGATGTGAGCAAAGTGAAAACTCCAGGTGGCCTTCCACAAACTGATAGCTTCGCGGTACTTTTGGTGCAGGGCTTGGAAAGCAACGATTCGGACATCTTAAATGTAGGTGTTACAAGGTCATTATATGGTGCTTAATCTGTTTGCTGAGACTTGTAGGGAGCCTTCCTGAAAATTGCAGAGGCTGAACAATCAACAGCCTGTTGTTTATCCCTGCTGCTTTTTGCTGGTCTGCTGCTTCGGACATTGATATTATAAATGRTAGTAGTGATATAACATTTTTTTGCTGTTAGCTACCTTGCTTTCAAAGTCAGCCCATGAACTTTGAAGTTGATCTGCTTCTGGTGAATTTGTTGTGTCACAGTTTAGCTGTTTTACAAGTGATGTTATTAATACAGTGGTATTTTCTTCAGTTTGAACAAGTGCTTAATRTGTGCTTAGACCTGACTAGAGAGTTATTGAGTAGATATTGTTTGAAAAACATATTGATGGCAAAAGTTACACTTGATAAGCTCACTGCTGCACTTGAATTAGTGGGAAATAATAAACTAAATCTTTCAGGAATTTGATTCTGAGTAGAAATTACTTGTTAAAAGTACTGGTCAAAGGTATTTSTTTACAGAAATGAAGCATAGAAAATAGCAAGAGAAATTATCCTTAATTTGTCTTTACTGCTTTGTTTTTAATGCAGGGTGGTTAYACTAGGGGTAGTGGTAGGTTGTTTTAAATGGTTTAGCCAATCACGTGGCTCATTTTGTCAACTGGAGCTGACTTGAAATATGTCCTCTTCATAGCAAATTTTAYTCTATTTACCTTCATCTCAGCATACAAAGGTAGTGAATTAGAAGGAGATTTAAATCCAAGTATTTTTAATTGTGTTTAAATACATATTAAAGCTGAATGATTCTCTGATTATATTTTTCTATTTTAACAGAAAGTGCTAACGACAAGAAAGGAAGCTTTAATAAAGAACACSGTAGCCAGAATGCCTATACATGCTGTCATTCCACTGCTGCATGAGGTAGGAGAGATTGTACTTCTTGTACTGTCAGACAAATAATACTTGGCTTCTATTCTACCTGGGGAAATTCCGGGATATATCTTTTGACTTTTGGCAATAAAATTGACTGATGGTTGTACAGTAGAGAAATAATTTTTAATTTATMTCTGATACTCTCATCTTATCTAGCTAAAGCTTGACCTAACTGCACCAGCGAGTTAGGAAGAACATTAGGTGTTATAATACTATCTTAATAATTRTGAAAAAGGAGAGAAAGTTTCTTCAGTTCATGGCAAATGATTACATTTCACTTGTGACAGTAATTTTAGCTGAAATTTGCAAACTGCCCATTTTTGAGTGTTAGACTGGCATTAAGCGTGTGTTTGTATTACACTCTTTGACTTATGTTAACAGAGTGCAGCATTTCTTCTCTAGGACATATATCAGTTTGAGTGCAGTAGAATCTTGATGGATGGAGAGATCCTTATGTAACTGTTCTTGCTTGAGCTTGAGATTTTTTTCTATAAAATATCCTTTGCCTGATAACTGCACTTATAAACCTGTTAACTTGGTAGTGGCTGCTCTGCAAGGCAGATACATAGAGTGACAAACAAAAAAAAATCAACAAAGTAATTTAGTTCTAGTTATTCCTGCCACCTTGAAGTTTCTCTGCATATATTGCATATTATGAGTTCCAGTWTTACTGTAATAATGAAACTCAGTTTCTGGAGGTTATCAGCCTGCATGTCTGACACTTGTTAATTCTAGCAAACTTCAAATATGTAGAGATTTTTCTGCTCTGGTACTGGAGCTGTCGCATGAATATAATGTCGGGTTGTAAAATCATTGTGCATTTGTTGCTTGTTRCTGACTGTTTTTTATCGCTTTAGCTTACAAAGAGATTGCAAGGCAACCCATACAGGTAAGAGACGCGTTCCCCACAACTTAATTTATTTGAAAACTTTTTAGTGTGGTAGTTGTTGTCCCTCCCTCCACCTGTTGGTTGATTTCTGTAATAACTGTAATTAAACTATAGTATCATGAAATAAAAAAAAAAAATCTTGTCTGATTGCAACGGCTAAAAACCTGTATCAGACACTGTTTTGTCAAACTGAATGAGGTGAAATTAAAAAGGGAAAAGGATGTCTGAAATGAGCATATATCCCTGAGAAGGTACCTGAAGTCCCAGAATGTTGACAGTTCAGACCTGGTGAGTGTGTAAAATAAAATCATTATCAGATGTATAGTTTATTCAGATTACTTATCAACCAGATATCTTTAGACATTTCCTGATATTTTGTTTAGAAACAAACAAAAATCCTCAGTCTTGTTATATTGCTGTCTAGGTTGCTTTGATGAGACTAGGAAAGGTAATCTTCCCTGTTCTTAATTTGTAAGGGAGATTTCCCTCATTGTAGGTGGAAAAGGATCATGCTTTGATCTTTATCTGAACCTTCTGTGAAAAGACTTTGGAAGCACAGACCCCTGAGCATGCCTTATTTTATTCCATTACTTAAATGTATTATCTTTTCCTAAAAAGTAACTTATATAGGTATCTCGTCTATATAGCCAAACTGTTACATTTCCATCTGTGTTTATCTTTTTGTGTAATGAAGGTGAAGCACTCTTAATAGAACGACTTTGGCATCTAGAAATGRAATAGATGTTTATCAACCAATATGTCTTTGATTTGATTTGATTTTTCTTTTCCAGTGCCTCACAAATGGTTCGATGGCTGAAGTCTGTTTTTACTCTACATGCATCCTACCTTTCCACAGTAAGTACTGTGCTGAAGGTTAACACATGTAAATAAAACTAGATTTAACCATCTAAATATAGATATCTTTTCTTCAGTAATCTGTCTCCTGCTATCCACATATGGCAGTGTCCAAATGAAAGTGGAGAAGGCTGCATGTCTGCCACTTTGCCATATTGCTGCACATTTGCTAGAAATTGTCTTAGTCATTCATGACATAATTACAGCCATCCCAAAGTCAAAGCAAAATAAGTTTTGTAAAACCTGTGAGAATTAGGTAACTGTAAAAAAATAATCTAGCCTATATTGTTAAATWTTCTGGAACTGAATTCATTTTGCTGTTGTTACGCTAATCTTGAKCCTGTCTTGGATGTGACTAGATTTATAGCATGAATGTATGCCAAARCTGGCATGGGTAGGGTAATGTATTAGCTTTTAGCTTCAAATCTTTCATTCCTTAACAAGTGATAGATACACTCATGCTTGCTCAGTTGGAAAGTAGCATTTGGGTGCTGTTAGTTCCTTCTGTTCCTGGGATCTCCAATCTATTAATGGATTACTGTGCATCAAAACTTGTACATGTTACTGTTCCTGCATTCACAAGTRGTGTATATTCAGTTCCCATTTGTACAGCTTTATGTCTACACTCATTTATGTTAGTGACAGAGGAAAAGCAGTAAAAGTAGAAGTGCCGTGTTTTGAAAGCAAATGATCCTTCTAAACATATCTAAATCTTAATTGATTAGGCTRCAGGTGATGTTTGTGATGAAACCTCTGCTCTTGCTTCTGGCGAGAATAATATGAGCAAGCATTGTTTGGCCAAAACTTAAAACTGTAATTTAAAATTTTAAAAGTATGACATTTGYGTATTGACTAACAGCTTCATTTTTCTTCATCCCTCTCTTCTCCCAAGTTGCCAGACCTTATTCCCCAGCTGGGAATGCTATACCAGTTGATGGAGAGCAGAGTGAAAACTTTACAAAAGCTGTCTCGTTTGCATGGAAGGCTCTTCCTTCTTGTCACCCAGGTAAGCTCCAGCTAAATGACATAGAATGTGTGGAAGACACAGTTTGTGCAGACTTAACCTTCTGTTGTGATGGCGTCTAATGGGACCTGTCATTAGCAACTAAGTATGGCTGCTATATAGTCACACTGCTAATGCTGAAAGCAGTACAATGGATTAACTGTGTAATTATCACTGATGATATTTTTCAGTGCGGGTTTTTTTGAACATCCCTGCTCACTTAATGTTAAATATTCTTTTCCTGCCCAATGTGTCTGCTAACACTTAYCTTTTTTTAAAGAGGAGTATGCCTAAGAGATGTGGAGCTGCTTTAGAGCAGATGCCCCTAAAGATTTATTCTATGTCCTTCTTACATGTTTGGCTGTTAAACTCCAATTTATAAAATGAATGTACATAAAATTTGATGTAGATTTCATTTATATTGTTTTGAGTTTTGTTGACTTTTAAGGCTGCAATACATGTTTGCATCTAAGGCTAATGTGCAAATTCCATTCAGGTTGCAGCATCAGAAACAGTTCAGGATGTAACGGAGGTTAATCAGACTGCAAAGCTGGTATATGAGGATGGTGAGTGTTGTATGGCAGTTGTACTTCCACTCCTGAATTCACATGACAGCTGATACTTGATGACTATTTGTATTATATTCTGTTCTAGTGCTTATCTAGTAGTGGATAATCTATTGTAGAGAGATTTTTGGGGGAAATTCACGGCAGGAATGTGAGTGGTAAATGATGGGGACATCTTASAGTTGGTTTGTCCCTTTCCCCAAATTAAGCTATCAGTTAATTGAAAGTTCAGTATGCAGCTTAATTTAACTGGCGAGAATCTAGTTTTTACATTCAAATTTCTAGTACTAACTACTCTTTTGCTAAGGTAGATTCAGTCATGGAGCTTTTACATGTTTGAGTCATCAAGACTTCAAGGTAATGGTGTCAGTGTGTGTGCAGGTACACTTCCAACTCGGGCCTTTTGTCTACTGTAACATCACACAGAAATGATTRGTACCTGATCTGTTTTGATCAACATAGTCTTCGGTAGGATTAGTTTTGGAGTTTAAATAGCACAGCTGGAGGAGCATGTCTAGCAGCATGTGAGAATGGGTTTTGTTTGAACAAAGRCACTTTAAAGTCTGTTCTCCAAACTAAAGGATTGCTTTCTCTTTGTAGAATCCTCAGAAGAAGGSTCTGATGATGAGATGATTGCAGATAAAGATTCAGATGTAAGTGGAGTCGGACCAGATCTTCTCCCCTTCTCTTGTAACGATAGTTGTTCTGGTGTCAAAGATTAAAAAAATTCCTGTTCATTTTTCCCTAGGAAAACTGGGATGAAGATGATGAAAAAGAGGTGCAATCAGATGAACAAGACATGGCTGTTGAAAAGGAAATCAATGGTGAATCTGATTTGGAACCAGAAAATGAAAGCGAAGAAGAATAACAGCATAAAAAAATAAACTTAACAATTTAAAGAAGTGGGCCATCAGAACTCTCTAATTCTGGATCATCTTGTTGAAAGATGCATAGTTGCATATAGGGAGTGCAGACTTGTTCACAGCCTATGTGCAAAGGCACATGTGGGGCACTGTGCATTTCTGAATCCAGAATGTTTAACCATGCCAGCCTTCTCTTGCCCTATTTCCCTGCGCTTACTATAGAAACATTTCTTCCACCTCATGGTCAGATTATGCCTGTCATGTGGACATGCATTTGTATCTCAAGTGAAATAAATCTGCCACCGCTGTTTGTGTGGTAAACTTGGTTCAGCTTTACATTGAATTTGTTTCAAATATTCAAGGATCAAAGACAACTGGTCTATACTTCTTTTCATGCTTCAGTTAGCAATAGCAAGTGGGCATCCTGCTGCATTTTTTTCAAAAAAAAATATTTTTGTAATATTTAAATTCTACTGAATTTCTTTTTCTTCCCCTCATCCTTCATCAATTCAGCCACGCCTTGGCAATATATAAATGCCAATTTGGCTTAAAAGTGGCTTTTTCTTTTTTAACAAATTTGAACTCAAGACTTTTATATGTATAAATCAATGACTTTTCTTGTGCTTCAGAAGGACATTAGAACTATCACTGGTTCCTAATTTTGTTTTAATTGAGGTTGTATATAAGTTTAATGCTAACCCCSAGGATAGACTGTTGAATTGGGTGGGGAAAGGGGAGAAAAAAACAGGGAAATGAGAAGATGAGTGCTTGTGAATATATAGCGCACAGCTGTACGTTTATTACGGATTTTTAATCTCTCAGTGGCAGAACAAGGATAGCTATTTGCTCAGCTAATAGAAGCTGAAGTGGTATAAACACATTTTTAAGAGCAAAATATGGTAAAGGTTTGAGCCATTCACCAGTATAATGTACAATATATTTGTCTATAAATGGAGCTGTTGCAACTAGATGCCGCCCTCTTTGTAAAGTGAATAAATATACATCTCCTTTACCAAATACCTGTCCTGTGGTGTTTGTTGAGAGAGACCATAGGTGGCTGTTAAAGATGAAATGCACTTTTTGTACGAATCAGGTTGCTAGTGGAGAAGGAATCCAGTCTAAAAGGTTACTGTGTTGTGAAAAGCATCTGTTATTCTTGGTTTCATAGCTCCTTATGTTCCCAGTCATATCTGCTGGATTGTTCACTGCTGTGGGGTTGCGGTGGTACMTGGAGGACACGGTGGATTGTACTGTTGACAAAGCTGGAAGAGATGTATTCTGCCTTCAGAGAGATTAAGCCTCAAACTGCAGCCTGCCTACCTTCCGATCTTAGGGGTGTTTTAATTCACAGGGAATTAGTGTCTTTAGTTTGTAAATCTGGGCTGTTACGTCATTAGTGAGATAGTGTGAAAGTAAATACAAACACTTGTGCATTGTTTGTACACATGCAAGTTACCAAATTAAGCTAAACTGATGTGTAAGATTTTAACCAGTACTGATACTCCTATGTACAGGCTGGCTTCAAATCAGACCAAAAAAAAGGATGGATAYGAATGGAGGTCTGTTGCATCTCAGGTGAGTGCCTTATCTGCTGAGCTCTTGGGACCCTGGGTAGCAGCAGCAGCAGCCGTGTTTCGTTGTGCAGGGTCCTGCATGTAGCTGTGTCCCAGCCTTTCTAGAAGACAAAGTGGGAGTCCCAGGCTGGTGAGTAGGAGAATGAGCTGAATACCTTGTTGGCACTCTTTGGGTATGGGAAATAGTGGCACTGGAAACTTGGATGCACTGTTAAGTTAGGTGTTACCTGTGTCCATTATTTCAGCACAGCACAAATCCGTTTGAGTAGGGGAGGGGAGCTGTGGGAGAATCCGGCAGGAGGAGGAGAGGGATTTTGAGGATTTTTCATTTGTGAATTTGATATAGAGATTCTGTGAATCTAGTTGAAGGTCACACAGCAAGCTGGTAGTGGGATGGTATGAGTTCAGGCCTCCCAGTCCAGAGTTAAATCCAACCAGGTCGCACTGTTCCCTGAGCCCTTTCCTTGCATCATCTTTAAGCAGCTATCCTATGTGGACTATTTGGGAATGGCAACTGCAAGCAACTGGGTTGTTTAAAAAATTGCCCTCAGCTAAGAGTCAGTTTTGTGYACTTTCTAGTCCCTCACAATTTACCTGTCTACCAAGACTGAACCGAAGTGTAGTCTGGAGAAAGCAGACTGGAACAGGGTAGCAGCATCTTACTACCAGGTCATGCCTTGTATTCCTAATCATGCTGTTTTCACCGCAGTGAAGAGAGTGGAGAGGATAGACTATAACTGCTCCTTCTGAATGGTGGAGTTTGGTTGTATAAAGAATCCAAGATGTCCAGAACAAGCCTCATTGGTTAAACAGCCAATGAATCCGTGAGGTGGAAACACTTGAGATGTTTTTTTGTTTTTGTTAGTCTAACTAGAATTATGTCWTCTTTATAAGCAGCTAGGGAGTGTTTAAGTGTTTATCCAGGAACCACTGCACAGCTTGAGGGTGTTCTGTTTGTTGCTTTTTATGTRGCAGCCTTAGTTCCAGATTCTGGTCTTGAAATGAACTTTGAAGGCTATAAGGAGTAATACCACAGATGACCAGGGGATGTCACACCTACCTCACAGAAGTATTTCGAGTTATCGGGCAACWGCAACCAGTGAATTGTGCTTTTGAGACTGGCATAATCTCGTTGTTGCTAAAGGCATCCTGTTGTAAGACAGTGTCAGTCTGACTTTTCATCTATTCTTACGGTTCTTCTGAAGGAACCTGATGTAAAAGCCTGCTTGTTGCCTCTCTTGCTAAGTATTTCAGTCTTTCAAGAGATTCTCAGACATTCTGGTAAGGGAATAAGAACTGTCCATGTGGGATGTGCACCTGTGTGTTTTTAAGGTTCTGCTCTTTACATTCTTGGAATATGGACATTTTGCTCTCAGATTCCCTGCAAGCTGTGGTAAGGGATGTTACCGAATTCTTTGAAAAGCTTCAAGCTTCTTTTGGTTCATCCTTTAATTTATTTTTATTTTTTTGCTGGTGCCATCTCTGTCCAAAATTAAGTATGTCGAAGACGTCGGTCTAAGAAGATGCAAACAAAAGCAAAACACATAATTAAAGGAAGGTTAGAGGAAGAGAATACGGAAAAGGAGAAAAGAAGGAAAGATTTAGGATACACAACTAGTCCCTGAAACATTCYTCATTACTGGGAGCATCAGCACTTGGATATTTAAAAAACACGTGTGAAAATTATTGAAATACGGTGTGTAGTCTAATAGCCAAGTTTTACTTTGGTGGTTCTGTGATTAAACGGGAGCTTGGCACAATCACAGTATTTGGCCTTTTTGCATGAGAGCGAACTGTTTAGTAGGAGAGGTAAACTGCTCGCTCTTTGCAGAGTTTCACTCTTCAGCTCCCTAGTAATTTAATCTTGGTTTAGGCACAGGTTAATCTGTGGCCTGCGGGATGTTGCTTCCCTGCTCCCTTGAAGAAAGGTGCTAGAGAGATGATTGTGGCAAATACTCTGTTCCCTTGCAGCTGTGTCCATACTTGCAGGTGTGGGACCTSGATGAACCAGCCAGGAGACTCTCTGCCTCCCTGCTTTGTAGGAGAGCCAGATACTTTGTGGTTAATTTGTAGTGGGTGGCTTTCCTTCAGAGAACAGCGATTAACACTGGCAGAAAAATGATTCCTACCTCCCCAGACTGCTAAAAGGGAGTGACTGTTGTTTCACCTGGCTGCCGTGTGCCTTACCCTTCCAGCGTGCAGCATTTGAGGTCGGTCTTACCACCTCCCTCCCAGAGTGCAGATCCTTAAGCTCTCTGTGACAAGCGTGTGAGCTCCACATGTCTCATGAAGGGTTGCTGAAGCTGTGGTTCGGAGATGATGTAGTAAAGCAAATAGCATGTGGTATTACATTACAATGTCTGAATATCTCRCCTGTGTTGTTTTTCAGTTCTTTTGAAGGTTTACCTGGGCTCAGTTTAAAGAGGAGAGAGAGCAAACAACTTCCTGTTGAGTTAGGTTTGCATAAATAGTGTGGGAAACCACTGTGCTCAGGCAGAGGAAATTGCCAAAAATGTATTTAGTTGTTGCTAGCGTGATTGCTTGACTCAACTATTGACCAAAACGTMTTTTTTCGGGGTCTTTTATTCAAAACTGCCTCATATCCAGCATTTGCAAAGTCAAGAGGTCATAGAGAAAATCCTTCTGTTTGGAAGAGAGCCTGGGCCCCTGCCTGAGGAAAGGTCCAAGTATCTTCACCTGTGCTTCTGTTTTTGGCAGCAAGATACAACATAGCTCAGCAAGAGGCACGGTAGAAGATGCAAGYGGATCTCATGTTGTGTGGGAGAGGCAGTGAAGTTGTGGTCAGACTTGGGAGTCCATCTAAAACTCTTCTAATCACAGATATGGGGGTAACTAGTTTATTGCAAATCCCTTGGAACTGTAAGTTGTGTAAGAATATTTTTAGGAATTTAAATAGAACATTTCATCCCTGAGGCAAAAATTACTGCCCCCAGCTCGATGAGGGCTTGGAGGACGAGGGCTGTCTGCAAGTTCCTCCCATTACAGTTACTCCATGCTTAGATCGCCCTCCCACGATCTCTGTGTTTCTGAGCTGAAGGACTGTTTGCCTTCATCAGCATTAGAGAGCACTTGTCTGATGGTTGTTTTACAGATTTCCCCAAGCCCCTCTGATACAAGTCAACAGTGTTTCAGTGCCTGATGGCACGTTTCAGAAGGAGCGAGTCTGCGTATTTGTCATGCTCTTCTGCATGTAGTAAACTCATTCTTTATATTCGGCTGTTGGCCGATGGGGGGCAATAAATGATTTATAACCATGGCAACAGTTGCTGTGGGAAACTGGCATCAACAAGAATCTTTTTCATGTCTGCGTCAATGAATGTATTAAAATTCTTCCCACTCTGAATCAGGCAAGACCATTAGTGACACTTTCTAAAAGTTTGGTTTGGAGGTAAGTCAGATTGAAATGATCTCACACCCAATGTCTAGGCAGCAACTGATGACCCTTTCAGCTGTCTCCAGTAGAGGTACTTTTTTACCCGATCAAAGAAATGTTTTCTACCCTAGCTGCGTACGGGTTCTGCGGGAAGGGGGACTGACAGCGAGGGGTTGGTAAAAGCTGCTTTTGCTGGAGTTGCTCTGTGTCATTTGAGAAATTTCTGTAATGCATAAAATCTGATGTGAGTTCTTGGAACGTATGAACGCTGGTATTTGTAGGCGCTGTTTCAGCTGACTGGCTTCCAGCATTCATTAGGGGGGAAGAAACTCGGATCCTCGCTGAGCTTGCAGTTCCCAGAAGCTTTGTCTTTCATTCAGGCTCCTCAAGGCAAGGTGTTTACCTGAAATACGTTTTGTAGATAGRATGAAAGAAGTTGAGAAGGACATGTATTTACTAAGGGAAGCTAGTAGGATGAAGGGAAGGCTTTACCTCTCTATAAAGTGAGTCTTAAACTGAAAATTCCTTTTCTACAGACTTTTCAACTCCAATGAAATATTTTCTTGTTAACAGGAAGGATTTTTCTGTCTCTCTGTTAATAAATCTCTGCTTAGCTAAGGTCATTCCATAGAAAACTTCTTTTATAGGGAGCTCAAAGCTGCACTTGCTGTTTTGTGAGGGAGTCTGCTACCAGTTCTGGAGCTTTGTTGGTGCTTCCTGGGGGTCATTCGCCTTACAAAGTTTCATAAATTCTGACTTAGTTGGCCGATTTTTGCTTATTTTAAATGATTTTTCTAACATCTACTTGTACTGTGGCAGCCATCGCTAGAAACTGCAAGTAGAAAAAATGCAAGGGCTTAGCCAGCCTGTTAGTTAGCTTCTGCTCAGCACGCAACGTGCTCGTGAGCGTACAGGAGGCTTTTGCTTTAATTTTTTAAGAAACTCCTTTGTAGTAAGAAGCTGAAATGATGTATGATGCACTGAAGCTGAAAGAGACTGGAGAGAAATTTGTGTTTGGGTCCCTTTGTGATTAAGGCCTGCTGCCTTGATTTTAACGGCACTAGGTGGCATCCAGGCCCTTCCTAATGGTTGCAAAATCTTGGAAGCAGGACATTACCCTGCATGCTGCTGTGCTGATTAATGTTGTTCACTAGGGCTGAGGTGCCCGATGTCTCTGAGSCACATAAGTGATGAGGACAGGCCAGAACAGCGCTCGTTGTTACTGCTCACAAGCGCTCGATCTCCTTTGTATCTGTCTATCTTTCAGTAGAAGTACATATCGTTACGGATGTAAGGTTACTTTCTGCTTAGAAATGAGGTCTTGAATACTTCTCTGGAAGCTCGTGTTTGAAGTGAGTCTTCAATATGATTTGGAAATAGTACGTTTGCAGAAGAAGAATTCACTTTTGAGCAGCCTGTAATAATCTGCTAATTTGGTGCACAAAGAGGGGGCAGGCAAGTGAATGATAAMAGATGGAAAAATTGAAATGAAAAATTCAAGTCTGACATTTTTCACTGGCTGTGTTGGGGAGATACTGAAACATTTCATTTTAATCATCCAAAAAAAAAAATTCTGACTTCTTTGGAATTTGCTGTTTTTAAACTGGCTTTAATCTTYTCATTTAATCTTCTTTAAGCAATCATCAAGCAACCCTCAATTGTGTCATCACTGTATTCAATTCAAATTTTGTCCTTTTTTTTAATTCAGATGTCAAACGGGAAAGTCTGTTTTCCTAACTCTGTTCTGGAGGGCAGCACTGCTGAGGAGTAGTGCAGTGGGCAATGAGTCAAGTGAAATCCTGCTCCAGGAAAATGAAAYGAGAGGTTGGTGCTGTCAGATTGGCTGCAAGTCTGTAGATGTCACCAGCTGGGACTCCAGGACAGGTAGGGAAGGGGACTGGCAGGAGGGGCAGGGCCACCCCAATACTCAGCTTTGGGGTTTGGGAAGGAGGACGAATGTCACATTAGCTCTGTGACTTGGCAGAGAAACACCTAATACACCCTCAGAAGGGGAATATAACTCCTAGGGATTGGAAGGGGCAAAATAACTATCAAGATAGGTTTTYTTCTTTTTTCATTCAGTCTGCAGCCTCCAGATTTCTGAACACTTTGCAAAATGCTGGGGAGGACTGTAGCTAATAAAGAATCTCAGCGGTGCTCTGTCTTGCTGTGCATGGGCCAGGATCTCTCCCCAAGCCTTTGCGGTCCATTAAACAGACAGGCCTTGGCGTTGTGCTCCTTCGAATGCAACTTCTGGCTCGGTTTTACACAACAGCAGTCTTTCCCTTCTAYGGAGAGGCCTGTTGCATTCTCAAAATCTTGGAATGACAGAAAAAGAAGGAAATTGATTATGATTCTTTTAATGTATAGCAGTGAGCACTTCTGGAGATATGCAGAATTTAAGTGTGTTCAGGGACCACAAAATGTTGGCAATCTAATCCTTCTGAGAAAATCTCCGTAGAAAAAGACATTAAATGAGTGTGGCCCAAGTGTCTAGCTTCATTTGTGAAGTGTGTTTCTCTGATTCATGAAATTTTCACAGTGTGCACAAAATTCATTGATTCCAAGTATACTTCTTTTAGTTCTCTTGGTTTCAAAAAGTACCTCCCAAGAGAACCAAGTCTAATTTATCCAGTGATTGGGCTGAATAAGCAGGTTGCCTGAAACAGCGAGTCCCMATTCCCCGCTGGCTGGAGCACCAGTAATCCTAAAAGCCAGCAGTGCTGCTTTATTGTCAGCACGTAGCCCTTTCCCTGCTGGTAGTTTCCAGCGTGAGCTGGGGAGGGGATCAGGGTGAGACGCTGATGCCTGGGGGCTGGGGTTGGTGCAGAGGAGCCCTAATTCTGGGGWGCTGTTACATTCTTTAGTGGGTGAGTGCAGAAATAATATTCCAAGCAAACACTTCTGTTAGTTCCTCCATAAAGGCTGTATTTCCCCCTTGATCTCTCCACGTACCTTCTGCTGAAGGCAGGGATGTGGCATTATGCAGCTGAAACTTGTTCTTGAGCCTGGAGTATGTGGTTAAATATATTACTGAGGCTTCCCTTTGGCAGGAGTCTAATACTGAGACATCACTGGCATGTGTTGGGAGGAGAGGGAAACTGGTGAGGAGAGTGGCCTGGGGCCCTGAAGGCCAGGAGAGCCATGGGCGTAACCAGCTGTGGCCTTTAAGAGTGCYAAAAGGAGCCTGACATACCGCATTGAAGGACTGAGCCCAGACACAGAAAACAGTGCTACTGCGTCACTCAGAAGAGGACTTGACTGATTAGGCGAGGTGATCTYGTGCAATTTTGAGGCCAAAGATTTTATTTGCTCTCAAGGATTTAAGATCAGACTCTTAACTGCATCTGCTAAGAAATGTTCTGAACATCAGAAATAGGGCTTGCAGAGCTGGGCTCCTAGTGTCATCATGTTATAGCTGTTGAAAGATTAGATTAGAGTAGATTCCCCCTGTACAAATCTTCCTTCCATTAACCTCCCCAGTCAGCCTGACTCCTTCAGTTGCCAGATTAACATCTCCAAAGAATGACGTCCCTCCGTTTGTGAGTCCTTCCTATGTGTATGGTTTCTCATTGCTGGAACCAAACAAGCAGTGCTGGTTAGAAAACAGCTTTTAGCCCCATTTTGTACTAATGTGTTCTAAAATCTTGGAGGGAGAGGTTTGGGGTTTTCATCTGCTCCATCTGTCTAGGCTGCAGCATTCTGTATTTCTTTTAATAGAGTTTAAAATATGGTTTTATAGGGAACAATTTCTGCTCAATATGTGAACAGAGGAAAGGCTGCCAGAGTGGAAGGGAGGTGTGTGTGTATGTATGTGTGTTTGTATACATATGAGCAAAAAATCTTCAGTCATTAGAGGCGTAGGGCAAACAAAAATGAGGAATTGTGCAGCTGCAACTGATGCATGGCTCAAGAGAAGAGCTCAAGTTTAGTCCTGTACTTTCCCTTCAGAAATATGAATACAGCTGCAAGCGATGAGAAGTCCTTAAACAGCTGCAGATAGCTTCCCTGCTTTCAAGATTTTGCCAAAGAGGGCCTCTAGGAGTTATCACAGTGTTTTATACTGGTTTATGTACTTGTTATTGTATACCTGCATAATATACCTATTGCCTTTTATCTGAGCTATCCTGTAACAATTTGAATGGGTTTTGTGGAGTCAGGTTTAGTGACATTTCCCCCTCCCTCCCCCCTTCATGACCCCCAGAAATTTTTCATCTGTTCTGGTTGCCACCATGCCAATGCAGTGATGGCACCAAAGAGTATGTGCTAAACAAGCGTTACTTACTTTCAAAAATTCGTGAACTGCTTAAGTTACTACTTCAGCCACATCCTTGGAGAATTTCCAGCCCTGGGGCCTTAGTGATTTAGACTGCTGGTATTAGCAGACTCCTTGTTTAGTCAGTGAAACTCTTGGGCATTTCTCTCTTTACTGCATGAAGCAGGCAATCCCAGCTCATGGAAAGGGCAAGGTATATCTTTGGTGGCCTGCTTGCTCTTTACCTCTCTCAAAAGGGGAGGGGACTGGTTCTGAGAGCTAGTTTGGGCTGTGGATGCTCAATTTTAAAGCAAATTGACTGAGATGAACAACTCACTTTTCTTGGACTCCGAACTGCTGTCATATAGTAAGTTAAGGCTTAGCAACATAATGAATTGATCTGGAAGTGAGGGACTCTGAGGGTCAACATCCAACTGAAAACCAAGAAACTAAAGTTTCTTGGCAGCTGTCCTCATCACTTAGAACATCCTGTGTTTTCTCGCTCGTTCCTCCCTTTCCAATTAGTCCTTGAACAGCCTCTGCAYGATGCTTAGCATCTTACCCTCTGAACCTGAAAAGCTCTGTTGAGTATTCTCAAACACCCTGGTCATATATTATTGAATTTGTCCTGATATGACTTGCATTACCAATTATAGYGCAGACACAGATGTATACCTACCCACCTCTTTCTCTGGAGCAAATACCTGACTTTGGAATTGTTACTATTACCTGTCAGCGTTGTTTATGAAGCTTGGGAAGATATTTATAAATAAGCTATTGATTATGTGACTCYAACTGAACGTGAAATCAGCTAGTTGAAAACTAGGCAGAGATTTGTAAGAGGAATAAAACTGCAGCTGATTTAGTTGCCTGTTTCACAAAGGCTAGAGAAGAGGTGTGCTTAATTGTGAGTATATGAATTGGCCAGCTGGATCAGACTTGTCATCTGTCTTATCCAGAATCCCACCTCTGACAGTTGTGGAGACTCAATATTTTAGAGAAAGGTGCAAAAACCCCATGGTGGGCAGATATGGTATTTTGTTCTAAAGGAGGGCATAAACACAGGTAAAATTGCGTCTAAGTGCTCGGTGTGAGCTATTTAGAAATTTATGAATTAAACAAGAACTTAAGATCCCCAAGGGATCTAGTTTCTAGCGACACCTCTGATCAGATCTGTTGCATTGCCTAGGACCCCTGTTTCAAGCATGAGATGTTTGAAGGAAAAAAAAATGAACCCAACCCTGACCTGCTAGGGCCCTTTTACCTTCCCCTCAGTGCAGTCATCCAAAGTGCAGACTCTCTTTAAATCAACTTTATAGAAGCTCTTAATTACATGGCTTATTAGAATGAAGTGATGGCCAGATGTGAAACGGGGTAAGACAATGGATCCTATTTGAAAAGAAGAGTTAGGTGCACTGAAATTTATTTAACCATTCAAGTACCACACAAGAGCCTAGAGGTTTTGTCAGCCTCTGTCAGGAGAATCTGAGAGCATGTGTGGCATGTTGAAGAGCCTGAGAAGAGCAGAGCAGACTACCACTGCAGCCTGGTTCYTCCTCCTCCTCTTCTCCCACTACCTTCCCTAAAAATGTAATGAAATAAAATGGTCGTGCAGTGACATTGCCTCCTATTCAGAAGGCAGTGTGTCTTCATGCAGCCCTCCTGCAGTGTCAAAGCAGAACTCAAATAATGCAATGATGAATTCAAAGTTATTAATTGTGTCCCTATAACTGCTTCTTCAGTAAAGGAAATTGCAATGTTTCAGTTAGGAGAAACAAGGATTAGGCTGCTAATGGACTGGCAGTTGGTTTATTCCTTCGGCTCTGCTGGGGGGACGAACAACTCATGTACCTTGACCTGGCAATGAGCAGGTGACTTTCCCTGTGTGGAGGTTGGTGGAGGTGGGTGTGGGATGGACTGAATGCTAGAAAACTGTGGTCCCATGTCCTTATGGCTCAGGTAATAAAATGCCTTGTCCAAGTAGTGGCAAAATCCCCGCATTCTTGTCTAGTAGGGCACAGTCATAAAAACCCGTGCTTTGACACAGTTTTACATTCTTTTACAGAAAATGGGTGCTTTGGTCAGGACTTCCAGCTTAGGAAAAGTCCTATGATGAAAAACCCACAGAGCAGGCTGAGTGGGTTAAGGAAAGGTTGGTTGATGTTTTCATGAATAAAGTACATGATCTCACTGTGATATCATCTTCAGGGAAGAGTTGCGTGGTGGTAATCGTTGCAGAAAGTTTTTTGGCTAGCTACTGGTTTGTTCAGGACAATATACAGAAGTCACAAAGCATCAATAATTTTAATACATCTAATTGCTTGCTCAAAATGCAGGCTCAAAAGTAGATGTAATTTAAGGTTCATTTTGCTTTTATTATTTCTCTGTTTCAATTACTCGGGAAGCAGAAATAATGCCATATGGCCTGGGCACCCACTTACGCATGTATGATGAACATTGAGGCAGCAGTGTTGTGAATTGCTTCAAGAATAATTACTCAACTGAACGTTGCTTCTGTGAACAATTTGGAAAATATTTGCTAATAATCACTTCCTGCATGAAAGATAGTATTGGTTTGGAGATGGAAAAATAGCTATATTTGTCAGCTAATTTATTCGCAAATATTTTAACCAAAGCTTGCATTTTTAAACAAAGAAAATGTGTCAGTTGATACTGTTTTGCTTTAAAACTAATTGACAGCTTTATCAGTCATTACCTGAAGGAGCAGCTAAATTAAAACTTCAGCAAAACATCTTACCTCTTTATATATTCAGCAACAGAATTAAATGGATGTCAGTAGAAAAAAAAAATTAAACATAAAGAAGAGATTGTGAGCAGGAATTTTGATGTCTCGTTGCCTCACCTTTCTTTGGCGTGGATTCTGGCAATGTAGATAGCCTTTTCCTGGGGAAGTGGCACRTGAGGACTTTTCATCCACAAAGCTTGTATAAGAACTGGAAATTACTGTGTTCCAGTGAGAGGATTCCTGTGTCAGGCTGCCCAGACTTGTATGCTGGAGGAATGAACAAGCACTGCAAACTATACATGCATGAGTTTGGTCTTGCCAGAGTCCCAGGAAGCATGAAGGTGACATTTGTATTTATTGTAGGAAAATAGAGAGCGTTAGTTCTAGTAAACAAAGCAAAACCCCTCCTGTGAAAGCAAGCAATTTATTTGCTTGCAGGTACATGAAATACGCACAGGCGTGTGCAAGAGTTTCTTTYATACGAGGCTTTTCCATTTTGAAGAGCCACAAAGAATTTCTTAAGTGCAAGTTGAGCTGGGAATTTGCAAGATTTAAGAAACTTGGAGAGGAAGGTAAGCACCGCTRTGTGCCTGTGTACGCTTTCCGTAAGGCATGCAGCTCTGACCACTGCTGAACACGGCTGCGTGAGCTAGGCAGATACTCAGAGGGACCCAGCCCGTGGCCACCYTTGCGCTGTGCAGGGAATTGCTGTGTTATCCTTTGTAGTGCAAGTGGCTCACTGGTACCTTGAATGTGGGGGGTGCCTCAGGGGAATTTAGTCGAGCAGAATACAAATAGCCACATCATCTTTGATCACATGGATAATATTCCTGTACCTAAGTATATTTAAGTATAGACCATAATGCTGTGGAATTTACTACTTTCTTCCCCGAGAGATGGCACATTTTGCAGTTAGGCACAAGATGTCTTACTGAACTGCTGAGYTGGTAGTGCCTCCTAGGAGAGTATTTCTTGTTCAGTTACTAGCTCTGCTTCCTGTTGCACTACAGGATTCTCCTGCAAATATCTTTCCAGACTAGTTTGACTTAACTCATGAGATTTAATGAGATCAGA
Source organism: Rhea americana (assembly GCF_003343005.1). Taxonomy (NCBI): domain Eukaryota; kingdom Metazoa; phylum Chordata; class Aves; order Rheiformes; family Rheidae; genus Rhea; species Rhea americana. The sequence goes on from NW_028186385.1 coordinate 296,012, forward strand.
GCCCARAGTGAAAACACTACAGGCAAATTGCCTGCAGAAAGTCAGACTTGTGCCAAACATAATGCATTCAAGTGTCCCACAAAACTGGTCCTGTAATTCTGTAGAGTTACAATAGCTATATTTATCAGTAATGAAATGCGAGTCTCTAGGAAGGACAGATGTTGGAGTGTCACCATCTGTGACAGCTGGTGTGTGTTATGTGACATGACAAGATTAACAGTGAGCATGTGTGCCTGACACCAGCTTCTTTCAGCCTGGCTTTGGTTTGGTGGCCTTGTTGTTCAGGCTGTGTTACGAGGCTGGAAGAGCAGTGAGCTATAAAGTTTGTAAGTCAGTGCAGCTACATAGCCAGCAACCACGTGGTTTTGAATAGCGCGAACGTCCCCTGCACAGTCCTGGAGATTAATCTAGAGGTGTTTTGTGTCATTCAGTCTTTGTGCAGGTGACAGCCCCGTGGGATTTGTCTTGGTGATGATTAGTGCCGCACTGCCTCTAAAGTAGAAATGCCCTGTGCTTTACGAAGCACGAGGCAYGGGTGGAAGTTGCATCGTCTCTCTAGATGGCAAAAGCAGCTGATGCCACCCTCTGTCTTTTGCTATCTTGAAGCAAACAGTAGGTTGTAAATTCTTCTGGTGCAGCTCTAYGGAGCTGGTACTTTCCTTCCCTCTGCCTAAGCAAGTGTTGGCAATCTGCCTGTACTCCCCCCAGAGCTTCATCCTCCAGGTTTGTTTGCAGACTGCTTGCCAAACGCCTAAAAAAGGAACCAATCAGATTGCATTTGCCTAATGCATTAATGAATCTGCTTATATGTCATCAAGTCTAATTTCTTAGTGGGCTGTGACAATTTAATGCCTCTGGACTGTATTGCTGAGAAGTTGAGGGGTGATGGACGGCCTGAGGAACTCTGAAACCTGAAGACTTTACATGCCATGTCCCCCAGCCCAGAGTAAGACTTCTCTGGGTACTAATGGAAGCGTGTAAATAAAAACAGAGATGAAGGTAGGTCTCCCTTCTTGTCATTCTTGCAGCAAGCATGTTATTTGCTTTGTGGTTAATGCCCTTTGCTGAAGGAACTTGAACTTCTTGGCTAGCTGCATGAGAGTATATTTTGCTTATTAGTATCTGAGTCATACTTTCAAGTTTTTTTTTTTTTTTTTTTTTTTTTTTTTTTTTTTTTTTTTTTTTTTTTTTTTTTTTTTTTTTTTTTTTTTTTTTTTTTTTAAGGCTCACTTAGGGATGCAGGAGTTGTAGTAGCCTTTATTACTGCTAGGAAACTGCATGAGAAAAACAGGTTCAATCCATGCCAGCTCCTCCCCTGGCTCCTGCAGTGACCTTGTCTTATTCTGTTGAACTGCAGATTCTGTAGCAGATATATTTTATGTGTAAAGGCTGGTGCATAATATTTGCATACATCTGAAAAAGCAATCTCTAGCCAATGATTCTGATTGTCAAAGAAATGGTGTGTTGCAGTTCTCTTAACCCACAGAGAAGGCCACTCAGCCGGGGTAGAAATGAGAACAGTTGCTTTTTGACCAGTATGAGGTGGATGGGTGGATCCATCCATGCCAGGGTCCACCAGCACTGCTGGAGTGAGCCTTAGCAGAAGTTTAGTCCATATGGTGTTGCGTGCACCTACTGGGCTGCGGCTCAGAGGAACAGTCCTGTGGTTTTCTTGCATCACACACRCTTAGACTTGCCTTAAATGACCGGTGTAACAGGCTTCAGGTTTCTGCAGCCAGCCTCTGTGTTTATTCCTTTGCTAGATGATCCTACGGCACATTATTGCAATGGGCTGTTCCTTTGCTTTAAAAGGATGGCCAGGTCCTTCCTCTCAGAAGCTATAGCTTCTCTGGGAAACTTAGTGTGAATTTAAAAAGGCAAATATTTGACGCGAAAACGAGACCTCTTAACTTTCTGATGGTTAAATGGTTGCATTGCTTTGTCAAATGTTTTCAAACATCACAACTAGTGTATAGCTGACTTTTTTTTAAACCTTGTTTGTGGAAAATATAAGATTGCAGCCAAAGTAAGTGTTGGGTAGAATTTATATTTTTCCTGAAGAATATATTTTCAGTGAAGGCTTTTACTGTATCTTTTTAAAAATGCACAGGGAACCAATTACATAAGTTTTATTTTGTCTTTTAGTCCATGTGCTGCAGGTTTTTCCCTGACATTTATAACAAATTAGAGTTTTGCCATTAGTGTTTAAATATATACATATATGTATGTATACACACRCACACACACATACACACATACATATCAGCCAGAATCAATTAGTACTAGGGATGATCATAATTTCATGGTAAATATTTGCCCATAGAGCAAAGCTCTTGGGGAGCAGTGAAGGAAAATGACTGCCCAGGACTCCAGCAGAGCCTGTCACGGTACTAAGCTTGCTGTTACATCCAGAGTTCAAGGACATATTCTTGTCCGGATCCTGTCTTCCTCTTGACTGTTGCTCCAAGGTGCAGGCAATGCATGCCTCTGCTGCCTCTCAGTAGCTACTCAAAATTCAACAAATCTGGCATCTGATGTGCCAGAATGCACTAAGAAACGCCCTACTTGACGGTGCAGCACTTGCTGCAGAGCAAAACCCAAGGCTGTTCCCAGCTGGCATCTCAGCTTTTGGTCCTCCCGTTTCCTTCAGAGGCTGTATGTTTGATGAAAGCCTTGCTAAAATTTAAGACAAGTTTGTTGACCCGATGACAGTGGTTTACAATTGAGAAGCCTGGCTTTGCTTTGAGGTAGCAGTAAATCTTCTGACATACTCACTCTCTCTCAGGTGAGGAATTGGATGACACAGACTAAGGAATATGAACAGAGACTTGTTTCCTTATCAGCTGAAACTATCAGAGCGATGTCGCAACATCCTGAACGAGTGAGGGGAAGCCAGTGATGGTTGAGGCTGACAACTTGTGTTTCAAGGTCTGTGCCTCAGTTTCCTGATCTGCCAAGAGAGAATAACCCTATTTGGCTTGTTTACTGAAGTGCTTTATTATTTGTGACTGAATGCCCAGAGTTTCTTACTGGTGTTCAATGCATGATGAGAAAAATAAGCCATGGAGGCGAACTGCATGCTGCCTGCTTTTCCCCCTTTCCTTGAGGAAAACGCCGTAGAAAGAATCTTCGGTCTCTGTCTCTTCGAGTTTGCGGTTTAGCAAGGCAAAACCGTGAACAAGGCTGGGGAAAGGATGTGCTTCTGCAGCTGGGAAAGCGGAGCGCGGCGGGGATGGCAGGTGCACGCGGCACAGCCCGGYGCCCTGTCGAGCCGCTGACGCTCGCACGCGGCGAGGCAGCGCGGGGGCCGCTTTGCAGGGCTCGGCGTCCGTGCACTGGCCTGCGCCAAGGCGCTAGCTCTCTGAATTTCCCCCTTGCCCCAAACGCTCCTCTTCAGCGCTCGCCCTGGGTCTGCTTGGTGCGCTGATGTTTCAGGCACCTGCCTGCCTTTAGGTACAGTCACGCAGCCTGGTTTTGCATGGAGGCTCCAATTACTTCTAGCTCTGCCAGCAGGAGATTTGTAGCGTTTCAGTGCAGCTATTGTTTCCTCCTTCCTTGAGCGAACTCAGCTTAATGCCTACGGCTCGGCACGCACCAGCTAGCTTTATAAAGGAGCTGCCTGCTAAATGAGCCGTTCCCTTTATACAGCCCCTGTCTCCGAGGGGGCTGACGCTGGATCCTCTTCAGTCCTTCCACAGTTTGCAGTCCATGCCTGCAAACTTCCTGCGTGCTTCATTCTTGGCATCTGGTGTAAATGATAGCTCRGTTATTTTCCATCCATTATTGTCATCTGCTGTGGGCTAGTGGTTGGAAATCATTTTCTGCCCAGAACTGACAGGGATAACGCAATTCAGAAGAGGAACAGTTTCTCAAAATGTCCAAGGGCTGCACACAGCTGCTATTAGATTTTGGTGGGATCAGACTCAGTCTTCTAGTTCCTGCCCTTTTCTTCAGCAGGTTCAGTGAAAGGAAAAGGAGGCAGAATTGCATCCTCTGTGGCTTTATTTTAAGAGCAGCTATATATGAACCACCTCCCCTACACACCCTGCTGCTCCAATCCATCCACTGCTTTTTCCTCTATCACAGGCCCAGGGTTCTGTTTAAAACTGTGTGGGTGAAAAGCAGAATACATCCATATACCACCAAAGTCTTTTCTGTACCTTTACTATGGTCTGTAGATAACATAAATACTCAGTTTTTGTACTTATTTAGAAAAATCCCCTGTCTTGTACTCATTTTCCCCTCCTGTAGCGCTCAGGCAGCTAATTTTCGGAGCCTTGCAGGACTTAACTGGAAAGCAGTAACTAAGGATGTAGGGGCCTTTCTCACCTTGTCTGGTCTCTGTGTTCGTTTCATCACAATGTTGTCTGATGCGGAGAATGAGGAAGAAGCTGTTAAGTCCCAGTCCATTTGGGGCAGGCTGGTGCCTGTCTGCTCGCCTGTGCCTTCCCCAGCTYGCAGGAGGTGCTTTGCCAAGCTCTTACCAGGGGCTGAGCAAAGCTGGAGGTGTTTATCAGGACCTCTGCAAAGCTGATGGCAGGTAAAATGTGTTGCAGGTCTCCTTCCTCTTGTCTACCTCCAATTCAAGTCTCCATTACTTTCATTATAAGTATATTCGATAGCCTGTACATACATATGTGTGTGTGTGTATTTTTTTTTCTGCTAGTGCTTTTTAATTTTTTTATCTGAACAAGTGGGAACTTTTTCCCCAAATATTTTCCAGCTGTCTGTAAGACTTGTTTTAAGTCTCTTGTTTGTCTCCATGTCAGTTTTTCCCCCAGTGCACTCAGCACTCCGCTCTGTGGCCTGTGCTATGCCAAGAGATACCAGCTGAGAAGGTCCACTATCCTGAGACCTGATTTGGTGGGTGGCACTCAGTGAAAAGTGTGGAGGTAGACATACCAACTCAGCATCCTACAATTCCAATGTAGGCTAAGTCTGTTACCATGAACCTACCTGTCACATGCAGTTTTCAAGGTCGCATGTTATGTGCTCATGAGCCCTTCAAATCAGAACTGTGGTCCTGAAATATCAACCCCCAACTCCAAGCCGTGCAGAAAGGTTTCCTGCTTGGCAGAAGAACAGTACTGGAAAAATAAGGCTCTTGGGAAATGGATAAGCTTCCTGTAGAAGCAGAGGGCAGTAGGGCCCTGTAGGACTTCTAAAGTCTGAGGACAACTCTGAGTAACTGGAACTCAGTTTGTGGTCCTCACCTGGGTTTCAACGTGGTGCTGTGGAAACTCTTGTGTTTTGGGGCAGCTGTGACGTTAGGCAGCTACCTCAGTGTGCACAGTAGCTTTCCAAAGCACCTGAAAGCAAGTCATCAKACTGTGTTGCAGTTGCTCTTCAAGGCAGCATAGTGGGTACAGCACGGCTGCAGCAAGCACCATGAGCTGCTCTGTGCTTCATGGAGTAGTGTTGGTGGGGTTCATGAGTTCCCATGGCAGGAAGCCCATGTCTGCTTCCTAGAGGCAGGTACCACTCCCTGCCCTTAGCATGCAGGAGAGAGGATGTTCGGTGGAAATCACAGGAACTGCGTTTGGTTTTCAAAATGATTTGAGCTAAATCCTGGGAAGCTGAGCAGAGCTTAGAGAGAGGACTTTGGCTGTGTCTTACCCTCAGTGGGATGAGAGGAGTATAGTAGTTAGTGTTTTATGTGTATACACTGAGTTAACAACTTGGCTTATGATCATGCTTTCAATATGCCTGTGTAAGACTGTGGTCATGGGAAAGTCTTATTTTTTCTGTTTCCCTCTGCTCCCATGCTTGTGTTTGTGAAGGGTGTCCTGGGGCTTTTTGATTTCTCTCTTTTTTTCCCTGCTATGTAATGGTAGTCTTGTTATGACAAAGCAAATGAAATGCAGACTTCATTGTGGCCTGGTAATGCTGTCACTTAGATGAAACAGCAGGCACTAACAGCTGTTTTCTCTGCGTCCCCAGATGAGATGCAGCTTCCTGGGGCTGCGGATGCTGCAGACAGCCAGAGCAAACAGCAGTGAGATGCAGCGATGGGCAGAGAGTTAAAGCCTGCAATTAAATGCTACGCATTTAACTAGATTAGCAATATAGGCAACCAAATGGGATTAATTTAGGACCATATGATCCTAAATGAGTAATGCAGCRAGGCATGGTGCACGTAGATACCGTGCCCTGGGTCGCCAGAGCATTAGYGGTGCTCCGGGCTGGTCTGGGCTCTCTTTATGTGGCCTCACCGTGGTTCCTGCTGCAGTTTGTGTGTCCGCTTTGCAGGCTGTGCTTGTGATGTGCTTGAGAACCTGAAATCCCTTGTCCTCTGGGACGTGTTTGCATCGTGGAACTTGTTTGCCAGTGTCCTTTTGTATCATTATAGTCCAAAAAGCACCCTAAAGTCCCTTCTCAGCCCCTAGAAAAGTTAATACATGCTCCATGACCGCCCAGGCAAAACTGGCCAAACAGCACTATACAGCAATCCCTACTGTTCTGCTGTACAGAAGCAGCTCTGGAAATGTATCTGAAGTGGGTGGCTATTTATTTTGTAATAGTTTTCCCTGATTAGGAAGAGGGTTATTTCTTCCTGAGACTTAAAAAAAAAAAAAAAAAAAAAAAAAAAAAAAAAAGTCTGCATTCTGAATTTGAGAAAAATATCAACTTTTCAGTTATTGAGATATCTTTTCATAGAAATTCTTGAAAGAAGCACATTCCAATGCATTATGTTGATTTTTGTGGAATCATTGTTTTTCTGCACCAGAAAAATTTGTTAAGCTCTAGTGAAAATTTTCCATCAGTCTCATAAAGCCTCTGATCCCCACAGTACAAAATTCTGATAATGCTTAGCCTGCAGCTTTTCATATAGCACCTCGGTAAACGAGAACAGTGCCTTATTTTAGACTTATTTTTGAAATGCGTCAGCATTTTCTCATCCRACTGACTTCATCCCGACTGTTAGCCTGCCACAGCATTGTAGCTAGATCAARGGAGAGTGTTTTGCTGGTCTCCCTGCCGTTTAGTTGCTCTAAGGTCATGGGTGATGTTTGGAGCGCTTTTACCTGCCTCAGTTTGCCAGTATATTTTTATATACTYGAGAGATCTCGTGAAGAGGTGTCAYGTGCYGCTTTTGATGGTGCGAAGTGCTCTGGGCTCGTCAGAGGAAAGCTGCGATGCAGCTGTAAGTGCAAAGTATTGCTGTTGCAATTTTGCTCGATCTCAGTGTCTCTGAGGAGAGGAGTTGTCTGTGCCTTTACTCTTTGAAGGATACAGAAGTTGTCATTTCGYTTCCTGTTGTCTTTCATGAGGTTTCTTCCCCAAAGACATCTCCCTTAAGGGAACCCAAGCATGGTTTTCCCGAGGTTTTGTTTCAGGCACTGGCCTCAGCATCCCAGGTGGCATGGAAACCTCTCGCCGCAAGAAGRGTTTGAGATGCTGAAGCTGCAGGTTTCTCTGCTTTGCGCTTTCTGGGCTCACGGTAGCTCCTCACCGTGTGCCTTTCACGTGCCCTGTGCACCTCTCCTTTGACAGACTCTTCAGGACAGTGCTGTTGGGGGGAAARCGATGTAGGTGACGGTATTTCTCTGAAAGCCCTCAGCTGGTGCCAGGACTGCATCGGGGCAAGGAGAAGCCAGCAAGGTCCAGGGCTGGGCAAAACAGAGCCAGATGRGAAAAGGCAGATACTGCAGTGTCTTTACTCCTCCTGTTTTCTGTCAWTTTTTTTTCTCTATTTTCTTATCAATGTGAATTCAGGGTTGATTAAAAACAGACTTTTTTTAATATACATATATATATATACATACATACACAAAAGGTCTTCCTGTGCACCTTTTCTGTATGTTGGTATTTCATCTCACATCAACTTTTATCATTGGAGAAGACTTTGGAGCGCAGCCCGTACTTGTTATTGAAGCTCTCAGCCCTTTCTTYCCCACCTGCCAAGCTTCACTCGCACCTCCAGCACCAAATTAATAACTTGCTTCTGCTGCTCACAGTCACACACCCAGAGGGTCTGCACAAGCTCCCCAGCTCCAGGYCGGTCTGCTGGGCTCTCGTTAACACTTTACGCCGTGCGCTCGCACCGTGTCCCCGGTGAGCTCTGCTGCTGCCCGGCGCGCAAATGAGGTTGCTATGGGAAAAGCCCAAGGGCTCCGGGCTCGGAGGAGGCTCCTGCGAGCGCGAGAGCCGCCGCCGGCAGGGATAGGCTGGGCGGCGGATTTCACCTTGTAGCATGTTTTCTTTTTTTCCTACGGCTGTGTCAAGGAGCGCCCTTCTGAGAGCTGTCGCCAGGCTCATCTCCAGGACGCCTGAGCACGCCACGGGCGCTGCCCTGTCCCCGGGTAATGCAAATGCATCACTGCAGGATGCGTAGGGGATGTAGGAGCTGTGGTCAGGTGGCTGACGCTGCCGGAGGTGAGGTGGGTCCCCGCAAGCCAGACTCAGGAAGGAAGACGCTCTCTTCCCCTGTCTTGTCTGCAGGTTTTCTTTTCTCTTCCCTTTTAAGAAGTATGAAATAAAACTTCGACTTACTGTTTTCAAGGTAAAGCATTTACAGTTCTTTTAAAAATTCTCATCAGTTTGAATCTGCCCTATCAGGCTCAGTGTTACTGAGCCAAGTTCAAAGGAAGGGTAAGCAGGTACTGAACACAGGAGACGAGACGTTGGATGCTCTAGGGTAGCCTTAGTCTGATCTCAAGGCAATCTCAGCCCAACTTTTGTAATTTTTGATGATTTGGCTAGGGTCACTCTTTTAAAGGATGCTAATGCTGTTTCCCTGTAAGAGCACTCATTTTAAGACACCCAAGAGCTTAGCTTTCACAAGAGCTGAGCTGGTAGCTYGCTGCTGGCCACCTAATTGAAGGGAACAGACCAATCACTGCATCAAAGARAGTCCTTTGAAGAGCTTCTGCTGCAGCTATTTTATATCATCTCGACTGACAGCTGGATCCGCTCTGTTAGGTGGTGCATGTACGTGTGAGAAGAGACGATTTCCAGCTCTGGAGGGCTTCACATCTAATAAGAAAACAGAGGTGGGCGAACAAGCAAAACCTCTATTACACTTGCTTCATAGGCAGAAGTTGGAGCAGATTAAGTCTTGCCTGAAGTCTCATAACACGGCTAAGGCCCGACTGCCTCTGTGTCTCCTAAAATTTAAAGCAGCCTCCGAACCRGAGGGCAGCCCTCCCCCTCTCGTCCCCCTCGAGCAGGCGGATCCTCCCGATGYGTTTGGAGACCCGTTTGCTGCAGTCAGCTCATTTTCTGCCATTCTGCAATATATAGAGTTGTTATTTTCTCACATATCTGATTACTCAGCCTTGAAGAAACTGAGAGGATTGAGTGATTTAAGGGTGACTCATTTTTAGGCTACATCCTTCACATCCTACACTGCTAGTACCAGTGGCTTGGCAGTGCTTCCCTTCGAAGGCTGTGCTGYGCTTTTACCAGTGAGACGACAGCCATCTCCCCAAATCACAAGGTGTGTGTGTGGCCTTGGCTAGTTGCAGAAGGGTTGCTAACTCCTGAACACGTTTTTTTTTGTGTGTGTTTTTTGGTTATTTCTTTTTCCAGTCAAAGATGAGTTATTGCTCATTTCCCAGCTAAAAAACCACTTCCCATTATTCTGTTGGCTTGCAGGTTGGGCAGAAGGGTTCAGGACTCTGCGCTAAGTGTCTGAATTCATTTCCCCGGCAGTTTGATGGATGCTTGTCATTCGAATCACTGTTAAAGACAGGCACAGCTACTGTTGCTTGCRTTTAACAGAGAACAGCACCCTTGCACCTCCACACAAAATTTGCTTCTATCTTTGTGTACAAATGTGTGTTTATAAACAGCCAGCGGTGACTTTGTTACAGAAGATTTCAAGACTAGACATAGAAATGATGAAAATATATATTTTTTCACATTTAGAAATAGCTTATTTAGAAATGAAATGAGCATAATGGCAACAAAACACATGAAGCAGCAAAACTATCCTTGTGCTCCTTATTGCATAGTTACAGCACACAGGAGAATTACACAGAATTTGTAGTGGAGGTGATGGAGAATTCTTGCTTGGCAGCATTTAGTGCAGACTGCAGTGACTGTGGCCATCAGTCACACATCAGGGAGGGCTAGTCCAAAGGACTTAATTCTCCTCTTGTGCTAATTTACCTGAATGTGGTACTTCCTATAGGACACTTATGGATTTCCGCTGACAGAAATGAGAGGGGGCTCCAAGCTCGTGATGCAGTGGTACCRTGCAGGCAGGTCACCAAAAAATGCCAAAGCAAAGGAGGTGGAAACCTTCCCCTCCCATCTGCAAGCTCTGGAAGATGTGAACTTGCTGTTTGCTTGGGTGTTGTGCAAAGCTTCATGGACGATCCTCCTGCCCTAGTCGTGGACAAGTGGGAAGGAACCTGGAGCACGATGCTGCTCAGAGTTGGAGAGTTTGGGTGCTGTTGAGGGCCCTTGGGTCCCCTCTGTTCCTGCAGCCAGGGAGATGCCTGCCAGCCCTGCAGGCAGGACTTACTCCTTGCATCTTATGCTCAGATTTCTTCAGAGAAGTGGTTGCTATGCAGCCTTGTTTATTCCTGGTATGTGACTTGCTTGCTGTGCCTGTAGCCAGAAGTGTGACCCTGCTGCCCTCCTGGAGGAGGGGGCCAGCTTGCCAGCTAGACATCCATGCTTGCAGCTGTGGAAACCTAGGGTCTGGAGCAGAAGAAATCCTCATTTCCTTGCAGGAGGCAATCTGCAGCTGGGATTTATAGCTCACAAGGGATTACAAGCTTAACAACATGGAGCTAAGTTCCTGCAGTGAAGGACACGCGTATTTATGAAGGAGGTTGGTGAACAGCCCTGTCTCGTGTTCTGCTGCTTTCTCAGCAAGGTGGTGCTCCGGTGGGGGGCTAGCATGAACCACGTGGAGGATTTGTTTTCACCATGCTCTGGTGGAGGTTGCTTGGTCTCTATCCCAGAAGGCAATAAACTCTGGGAGCAAGGTTTGGGTTGGTGATTTTGTTCTCCTTTATTTTTTTCTYATCTTGAAAAGTATTGAAAGCAGCACAGCGGAAACTTCCGTGGGGTGACTCCATCTGGGTGCTGGAGAGTTTGCATGTCCCTCGAGGGAGTCCTGAGAGACAGGGAGGAAGAGCAGTGCCTGGAGTGGCAAATGTGTGGGGAGGTTAGGACAGGGCAGCAACTGCCAGTCAGTTAGGGTGTTTTTTGGCAGAGACATCCCTCTCCATCAGGAGAGGCAGTGTGGTTTCCGACAGGCCAGGAGAGGCAGAGTGAGAGCTCCTGGCTTGGCTCAGGCCTCCCGGGCAGGGGAACATCCCTGGGGTCACTTTACCGCTGTGCCCAGGGAAATGAGCAGGTTCCCTCCAGCTTCTGCTCCAGCTCCGTCTGTACCTAACCAGAGCCAAAAAGCATAAATTGCAGTAGTTTAACCTTGGTACCTCACTCCAAAGGTTGTGGGGCATAAGTGGAAGTTGGTCTTTTCCAAATAAAGAGAGGAAMAGAGAAGTTTAGTAATCTTACAGCCTCTCTGATACGTAAATGCCTAGTCCCAAAGCAATATCACTACAATGAACAAACTTGCCTCCAAGTTATCCTCTGTTTTCAAGGGGTTTTATTACAAAAAGTACACATTTCAAAAAATTAGATCTGGGAAAGATGTAGGAAGATGAAGAAAGATGTAGGAAGATCAACAGTCAAAAGCATCTTGAAGTCCTTTTGAGATCTTGAGGTGCCAACCTGCCACAGRGAGCAGAAGCACAAACCACTCTCTGAAGGATTAAGATGCAGGGACTCTCTCTGCTCATTGTCAGAGATGTTTGCTTTCTCTCTTTCTTTTGTCTTTGCTTTGCTTTCYAATTGCCCCTTCCTTTTTTTCCTGATAACATCCATGCATGCTCCCTTACCTCTAATAATTTATCAAGCTGGAGTTCTGCAATGCAGACTGCTGCTGTAATGAGAACAGCAACTGCTAGTGTTTGTGTAATATCCTTCATCTCAGGATCTCTGAAAGCTTTTCAAAGCTTCCAAGTTTCACTTTTACTTTTCAACTGGCAAACTTGACCTACAAAAAAACCTGAGGTTGACCTATGGCCTGCAGAGGTCACATTTAGATCTTCCTAACATTTTTCTGGCCTTAAGATTTATGRTTATCTAAGGGCTGGGCAGTGAATCAGCAGCAGAGCTAGTGCTGCTTCTGCTGACTTCCCCTTTCTGTGCCATTCTTCATCTTTGTTCACTTTCAGGYGCTGGAGGTGAGGACGGTGGGAATATGTGGTGGTGTCTGTCAGGCTGGTGGGCCAAACCGTGGCTCTTTCTCCCTCTCCCTGTGAGCTGCATGGTTCATTGCAAAGGTGACCCATTACCACTTCACCACTCCAGGGCCACAGCTCATYTCAGAGAGAAACTGCCAGCTGGAAGGTGCTGGAGATGCGACATTTCTCCCACATGCATGAAGATCCTGGTTTGGGTCATCCAGGGCCTCTGGCTCTAGGCCCAGCTGAGCAGCCTATCAGCTGTAGGCAGCATCCGTGCCAATGAGATGCCAGCCCTTGGGCGCCGGGGTGTGCTAGGGACCTTAATGCCTGTGGCATTAGGCGGTAGCTGGATGGAGGCTAGGAGGATTTCAGTGATGCTTGCATGGCGGACTTAGGCCCTGAKCAAGACAGAGAGGTGCTTAAATACTTTAAGGACTGGGAAATAAATTCTGAACAGTGGGAACTGTTGTATTTCAAGGTTCACACTGCGCTAAGAACAGTATTGGGACTTAGCGGAATAGATACGAGTAATAAAATGGGCAATTAACCTGGTCTCATTAGAGGATATGCTCCTGCTTTTGCATGTCAGCCCTGCATTTTGTGCTCCCAGCCCTTGTTACTTGTAATGAAAAATTTCAATATAAAGCTCAAATCCCATGTCACAGCTGAATGAAATTGCTTCAGATCATTGACAATTTCCCTGCCTGATTATTGCAGAGGAACAGGACCTCAGGACAGAGTCCTCAGGAAGCTCAGCTGGAGTCAGCTTGGATTTACACAGCTATTTGTGAAGCACTGCTGCAGTCRGAGTGCTCGGAGCTTGTCCGCACCTCTGGGAAAGGTGCATGGACTAGTACATGGGGCCCTGCTGGAGCAAACTGCCAGCCCGTAAATCTGTTTTATTCATCCTAGAGAGYAGTGGACTTGCACAGGAGCATGGGGAAAGAGACCTCTCTCCTTGAGGCAATGGAGGGGAAGGCACTGAGGAAGACAAGCCCAGTGTTTCTATGGATAAATTGTCCCAAGAAGCCATGTGGCTCTCACAGGGAGCGCGTGAGCAAATGAACAGCTGGCCTAACAGTCTGAGATGTAGGATGTTGGCATGATGTACTTTTAGCACTTACTCATTCAAGATGCTGACTGTGACTTCTCTCCCCAAGCCTTGGGTGTCCAGCATCTAGAACCTGCTCCTGAGTTCTTTATGGCAAAAGCCCTATGTGCCCTGTCAGGACCTCTAACTCTCTCTGAGAAACAGCTGCTGATGGTTTTTTTCCAGTGCTATCCACTACGGCCTTGCTGTGGTTTGTTTATACAGCATTAATACTCCGMGGCCCCTCATGGGATGAAGTTAAGGACTTTCTTCAAAGCACCTTGAAGGCACCTTGATGACAAGAAGAAAATCGCTAATGCTTTTGGTAGAGGAYGGGTCACGCTCTAGGCAAACGTGCTTCAGCCTTCCTGGCTCCCTGTGGTCCTGTTGCATCCTGCAGCCACCGAAGCCCATGGGGCAATCCATCCCCCGCCTTTGGCAAGCGACGGCTCTCAGCTGCAGCTCCAACGGAGACCGTCACGGCTCTCAGTGGGAGCATGCTTGTGTACAGTACGCAAATAACCGTGGTGTCCAGCACAACACCTCATTAGCACTGGAATGAGCGATTGTTTGAGTGCTTTTTGGTTACCACTGAAGGAGCTAATGAGGTCTGGCATTCAGAGCAGCTTATTCTGCAATGTTGGTGTGCTGCCCTGGGCAAGCCTCTGTTTGCGGTAACTCTTGTTTCATGGCTGAGCACCCCTGCTCTGCTGAAAAGCAGCCGTTGCAGGAGCTTTTGGTGGGAATATTCAAATTTTAAGATCTTCCATATGAAAGATGTACCTTCCTTTCCCAGGTAAGGGCACAACTTTTTAAAAGAGCCTGTATGGGTGGCATTTGGAATTTTTAACACTATTTCCTTTGCCTGTGCAATCAGTATTTGAGGAAACAAGTTTGCTGATCCAAAAATTCTTAAAAATTGTGAGGTCAGTGTTAAGAGAAAATGGATTTTGAATGTGTAATCTCAGGTGTGCACCCCTATATCATCATGCTGAAAGACCTGGAGCACTTCGGGAAGATGCTCTGCTCACATGAAGTAGCTTAGACACTGAAAGCTTACCAAAGTGGCATGACTGGCAGCTGGAAGCCATTCTGCACGCTGACTTGAAGGATGAGTGACTTTGAGAAACTACATACGCCTCATAGGTCGCTGCTCAGTGTGCTCAATGCAAAAGAAGATGCAACCAGTAACACAGATCTGCCCTGTCATTCTCTCACAGGCTTTGGGTGATTTCTATTTTAGTGCATGTTAAAGCTTTATGCTTCAGCAGCATTATGGCCCTTTAAGCTGCAAYCTACTGGCAAAAGATCTAGTGTCATTGGCCATTTCACTGCATCCTCAAAGCCAGCCTCTGGCTGTTGAGACAGCGGGTTCGGCCTCGGGCAGCACCAATCTGAGCAGCCTCTGCAGGATTGCTGGAGTCAGCAAATTTAGCAGAGTGAGGCACAGTGATGTTTGCAGCACAAGGAAGCAACCAGAGAAAGAGCTTGTTAGTTGGGGAAGAAAGTAACGATGGTATTAAATAATCTCTGTTTTCATTTACTCAAAGCTAATGATCCAAAGAAGGTGAAAATCCCTAAAGATGCATTTCCTTCTGATTGACCCAGCAGGAGAACAGAAAGGAGCACAATTACTGTCTACTGAAACATTACCCRGGCCTGAAACTGTTCAAATACACCTCTATTCAATTTTTTCCTTTTTAGAAAACCATTTTTCTAGCAACTTTTCTTGCATAGTGATGAACCAGTGCCACTGCGATTCTCAGAGAATGGCACCAACTCATTTTCTGCAGTGTCRGTAGTGGCAGAAGATGAATCCTGCACATCCAGGCTTCTCCCAGGTTGCAGGGAAATTGTTCAGCACTTACCGTTGCAGTTACAGTAGTTTCTGTGCAATCTTCTGTGCCTTTTTTTTTCCCCAAAGAGAAGGGATTGGTCCTCAACAGCTGTACATCTGGGGTTACCCATATCATGTAAAACCAGCCTGAATTTAGCTAATTAATCCTTCAGGGGATACAGAAATGCTGTAAGCAATGTCCTTCCTAATTATGCTTTATAGCATATTAGTGTTTACTAGAACAACCTTGTAGATGAATAAAACTATGACATTGAGAGATTGGCCCTGTATTACMGAGTCAGTCAATGGCCGAGGAACCCTTCTGTCCTAACTACAAGATAATACTCATTTCATGTACTTAGCGATTTCTCTTAGACACTTTTAATACCTAAAGCAATGGGATACTCTCAGCCTCATTTAGCAGATGATCTCATCCAGCCAAAATTGCCAGTGGCATATATACTGGTTATTTATCTTGTGCAATGAAACCAAAGAAAATATACCATAATCCCTGCCTTATTCTCTTTCCTACTCATAGTGATACCTCTTATTCCCTGTTTTTGATGTATGCAGTGCCAAATAAACCTAATCTCACATTTTTGAAGATAGTAAGTGCCCATCTTTCATTAAAAGCAATAGGAATTAGTCTCTAAAAACCCTTTAAGCATCTAGCCTTTTATTAACTGACCTTAAGCTAGCTCTTTGAGTATCTACACTGGTTGAAGCCAGAAGTGGGTTAACTAGCTGTCTCCAGGCTCTCTGAAATCACTTACTTTAGTCTAGATAAATCTTTTGAAAGCTTCTTAGAAGTTTAAATGTCTTGGGCAGAGGGTGGAGCTGTGCAGGGCTGTGCTGTAATATGAACATTTTCTATTGTAATTGTCTTGAGGGCACCATTTTCTCTGACTGTAAGTTTGATTGATAGTAGGGTACTTAAAGTTCTTGTATAGCCATTCTTTGTTATTTGTTTTAAGCTGAAGAATACATTAATATGTACCTGCTTTTGCTTCTTCTACCAAGCTCAGAGGCAAGTTCTCTTCTGTAATAGTTTAACTTAACTATTCATGATTGACCCTTTTGGCTGCACTCAGCTGCCAGGTGATAGAAACTCTCATCACAGAGCTTTATAGGTCTCTATGAGTGGGATTTTCAAAAGTGGTTCACGTTGGCATATCTGCGTTGCCACTGATGTTTATAGGAATTTTACTGCTGATGAGTGTTAGGATAAAAGGGCAACATGGTACGCTCCAGAAAATCTCCTTTTAGCTCTCCAATTAGATCATAAGAAATGGACTAAAATGTTTAAGGAAGCCAAAGCTTTGTGCGCTGACAGAAGTCTCAGTCAGCGTTTTGGCGTGAAAACAGCCATATGGGTAAGGAAACGGGCTGCAGGGACCTGAAGCTGACGAGTATAACATTTTGCTATAGCACTAACCTTAAAGGCTAAGCATAAACTTCCTTTCCCCTGGTAAACCCTGCACACTATAACACAGCATACAGGTTCACTAGCCCTTGGGAAGTGCAATTGCATGTGTGAGCATGGCATATAGCTTTTGGATAGGTAGGATCCCTTAAATATAGGTCATGCTGTAGCCTCAGGCTTTCTGAGCTGTTGTAACTGTTACAGAGACCTCAGCAAATGCTATAAATGCAGGTAATGCTGCTACAGCAGCAGCTGTTTCAAGTGYTTTTTTCCTTTCTTTCTAATGGGTGACAGATTTGGAAGTGTTTTGGTTGTGATCTGAGTTGTAGCTCAGAATTACTCATAGGTGTGTCAAAAGCTCATCTAGCCCTTTCAATTGGGGAAAAAAAATCCTGCAGACTGGTGGAAAGTGCTCAGGACAGCCTTTGCTTATCAAATTGCGTGGTGATTACACAGAGGTCTCCAGTGTTGGTAGCCAGATGTTCCACCTCACTCTCTTAAAGCACAGGTATGTTCCTATTTGAAACGGGTAACTATTCTGTCCCTTAATGTTTTGGTTGCTCTTGGTGCATTGTGGAATTACAGTACAAACACATTTGGCTCATTGCTATCAAGTCTGAAATCCGCGCTTCAGCTGCAGCAGGAGCAGCGAGTYCGATGGGAGCGGGTCCAGCCTGCTGCAACAGAGCCAAGAGCTGCAAGTGCAGCGAGCAAACCTGCTGCTGGAGCAGCTGCTRTGGTGGTCGTGCTCGTCCCCTGTTATGCTGGTGATGGCCTCCCAGCAACATTTGGGCATCCTGGCTAGGAATTTGCCAGCGTGGGCAAAACTTATTTTTTGAATATATTTTTAYGCTATTGGTTTTAAACACCACCTGACTTCAGTGGTTTCATCTTATGTTCCACATGACTCCCGCAGGCAGGAACAAGATGCCAGGGAGCAGTAGCTGTCACCTCTGCTAGCAATCTTGTTTTTCCATGCAGGCATCCAATGTGGCGGGGGAATCCACCAGCGGCTGAGTCAGGGCCAGTGACCGGCACTGTGTCAGGTAGCCTCCCAGCTGGAGAGGGCTCGAATGTCCCCGCGTATGGCGACACAYGATGATTTTGCAGCAGGTAATGGTCCGCATCAGACTGGAGAGCCCTTCACCATTAGTGCTGTGGTCGGGGCTTATTGCAATCCCACTTCTGCAACCTTTTTGCCCAGAGGATATTAGCCCAGAGCGGCAGCACCTGGCGCTGGGACTGCTGCCCGGCTCGGGGAAGCAGAGAGCTTGCAGAGAGCTGTGCTCATGGTGCTCATCACCTGGCCTCGGAGACGACGGCTGCGCTGCCAGGTGGCTATGCTTTGCTCCAAGGGAGCGAGAGCCTGCGTCGTAGGGAAGATGTTGGCCTGGGTAAGGGATGGGAAAACATGCTGTATGTAATTTTGAACTTCCAGCGCTATCCAAAATCAGAGATTTTCTGAGACTGGCCAAATTTATGCTGCTTTAGGCATCTCTGCAGTAAAGGAAAAAAAAAAGGGGGGAATAAAATCTAGAAATAGTGATACAGAGCAAAGTAGAAAGTTTGGATAAACATTTTGCCTCCAACAGTAGGCTTACTCGATTACCTTGTCTAAATATTGGGGACATCTAATGCAGAGTTCTCTTCACACCTGGTGATTAATTGTTGTGTCTTAATAGCTTCTTGTGGAGAGAAATAAAAAAACAACCAACAAACTTGGGTGGGAACTACAGAAAAGATAGAACTTTTGAGCTAGTTTTGGGAAGCAGATAAATGTTAGACATGGTCAAACTCTAGAGACAATTRTGGGTTATCTACCATTAGAAAGGAGAAGAAAGAAATACTGGAAACTAGCAAAACTTATCTATTTTTGCAGAATATGCAGTTGTCAAAAGACTGAAACATAATCCCTCACTAGACAGCYTGGCCTGAAGGCACTGAGGCCTTCGTAGAGGCCAGGACTGTAGGTTTGTCCTGGTATGTTAGAGACTAACATGGCAAAGGGGTGTTTGTTCGTTTTTTTTGCTGTTTTTTTTTCTCTCCTTCTCAAATACTATAAATTCAGGTCTTTTGTATTGTCCTTATATTAAAGCTAAGTGCCGTGCCCCCGTTGCTGTCTACTGTGGGAGCATCCCCGAAGTCAAATCCAGACGCCGAGCGCTACGGGGAGGAAGCATCGATTCCAACTTGCAGCTTTGTGGTAGCAGATGGACCACAGCAGACGAAGGTGAGGGCRGAAAGGGGTTGAGTATGCAATGGTGGCCTTAGCTGAAAGGAAAGTCTGTTTGGAAGGAGAAGTGGTCMTTGGAGGTCAGTCCTCACGTACTGCCTCTATGTCAGAGTTGGCTGCTGATGGAGAGCCGCAGATGATCTTGCGCTCCTCCAGCAGCACACTTGGCATTATGTTTATCTACTCCAAGTTTCTCATGTTTTATCCTGTGGTTACGAGAGCACAGCAGTAGCCAAATGAYTACTCCTGCCAGCCTGTTACGATTTGAAATCCTTCCTGTATCTTGCTCCCTTGACTCCTGCTAAGGGCTGAGCTGATGTTTTCAGAGAGCTATTCACAGCCACCAGCATCGGTAAGGCTAATTCTCTGCCAGCTATAGTTCTTGTGGCCAGAAATCCATTCTGCTTTGCATAAATACCAATAGCGCTATTTGGATTTTACTGGCAGTGTTTACAGAAGCCAAGGCTGAAGATGGTGATCATTTCTCCCCTCTAACCAGAGGGGATCTTGACCTCCATCTCCTGGCTTGCTAGCTCACTAATGTTCATAAGAATTAAACTGATGCTAGTTTTATGAAAAAATAAAAACAAACCATTCTTCTCAGTGATAAAAAATTATTGCCTCAAACTCTTCAGATGGATTGATTGTAAAGAAGTGAAGTTGACTAACTCAGTTTATTCCTGTTACCTGGTCTGCAGCTTCTCTTCAGCCTGTATTAAATACCCAGGTGAAGCAGCAGCCATGTCTATGGGGTGGAGATTGGAGGCCTCCATATCCCAGGGCCATTTCTCCTCTGGAGGGCCAAGACAGCAAGAGTAGCCTGCAAAATCTTGACACCAGGGCCAGAGGTGACCTCTCGCAGCTTCCTAGCCCAGCCTTGAAACAGGAACCCAGAGAAAGGGAGGTGAGCAGCGCCGCCATGGAAACTGCTCAGATCAAGGACAAGCTGAAGAAGAGAAGGATGTCTGAGGGCCTGTTAGAGCTGCAGAGAGGTAACACTGAGCCTGCCCACTCTCCTGTGGGAAGCAGAGTCTTCTCCAGCCTAGAGAGCATCTTCCTGGTGAAGAGTGAACCACCTCTATGATTGCATTTTCTGAGCCACTGCTTTTGCTGTTTGTTTCTCCTCTGCATGTGCCCCCCTGTAATAACCTTCCCTGTTCTCAGCCCCCTGCACAACCCTACAGCTGGTCTGTGGGGCAGGGAGAGGAATGTGCGGGTGTATGTGCATGTGACTTAATTCCAGTAAGGGCAGATGTGTGGGGCTCCCCGATGTTTGACAGGAGCCCAGAGAGCCGCTGGTGGCTCTGTGGAAATGGGTCCTGTGAGTCCCTGGGCTGCTAATGCTGGCAATAGCGCAGCTATTTACGAATTTCCAATAAATCTGCCCTTGTAGAGTCCAGCTTCAGGTGTTTTGGATCTGAAACGTTGCCTCTCTCACACTTCGTGTCTCCACTTTGCAGGCCTCTTGGACAGCAGTGACCCTGTGGGGCTTGCCTTGAAGCCAGCTGTTTCCAGGTCAGCTTCCCAGAGGCTCCTGGTAATGTCCAAGCCCATGCCACCCATCCAGCATGGCCCTCTGTCCTCTGAGACTGGCGAGGTGAGCAACGGAGAGCCTAAGGACTGTGAGAACAGCACAGATGGCGGAGGCAACGACAAGAGCCACGAGGGGTTGATGTTAGAGGTAAAAGGGTGCAAAGTAATCAAACCTGGCCAAACCAAGCTTGGTGGCTCTTCTGCTAATTGTACATAGGCGGAGCTCCCAGATGGTCCTTCTTCATGTGCAAGTCCAGGGAAGCAACTGGCCCAAGGAAGAGCTCAGCCAGACGCTGAGCTCCAGGTTTATGGTGTGCATACTCTAGACTTCATGTCCCCAGTGTAGAGGAATAGGACAATTGCTCTTTAAACAGTTTCTGCGCTCTCTAGTGGCTCCTGCTGTGTTTTATGACGGAGAAAACATGAGCAACCAGTCAAAACATATCTAACCTGGCCAAGTATGTACCACTAGAATTAGTAAAATAAACCTATTTGTCAATTCTCTGTGCTGTGAACGTAGTTGTTGTTACAGGCACACCAGTGTCTCAGTGGTTTTTGCATCAACTCTGGTTTAGATGTAAAAAGGTGTTAGCTGGATGGGCTGCCCTGTGAACTCCACCAGCGATTTGGAGTACAGCTGAGTCCTTGTACACCATTACCTCTAATGCTGTTTCTATAGTGGCCCCCAAGCAGCTTTGTCTCCTTCCATGGGTCTGCACAGGAGTAAGCAACTGGAACAAGCAATTCTGGCCGTAGGGAATGGAGCCCAGCCCTWGCGCTCTTGTATGGCTTTGCAGGAGCGACAGGAGTTGCAGCTGTTTTGATTTTGCCGTGGTAGGCAGGAGGAGGGTGACAAGTAACAGCTTTTGTAAACAGAAGAACCAGTAACAAGTCAGTGCGCTTTATTTCAGCCTTGCAGATACAGGGCCAAATGTATCCCTGATATTATCTCTATTGGTTTTACTGTAGCTTAAACAGGTCCTGGTTTGTTTCTTTGGCCAGGAAGAAAACAAGAAGATACTAAGGAGAGGTATGTGCCTGCAGGCCCTGCTCCATCTGTCCCCGTTTGTAGCCATAGCCTTTCCAGACAAACTAATTCCAGCAGGCAGAGAGCTGCTACACAGCGTGGCAGAGGAGGGAGCTCTGCTGAACTTAAAAAATGACAGTGAGCCAGCAATAACAAACTGTGTGGGAGCTGGAGAGCACCTGGGATCCAGAAAACACGTGAACGTCTGGGCTAAGAGGCTGAAGGGGGACTGTAGGAAGGGCAACAACAGAACAAAATTATGGACTTGAGCAAAGCAAGTTTTGACAGGGCACAAAATGACTTTGTGGGGACTTAGCTAGAGTTGAGCAATGGCTGGTAGGTGCTTGAGGGACAATAAGGGGATGGTGATCTAAATCCCTGCTGGTACCAGTAGAAAGGCTAACAGAGGCAGCAGCATCCCCTTTGCTTCTGGCACATGCCGTTGCCACCAGATGTTCCCCTCTGGCTGTGGTGGTGCCAGCTGAGCCCCCAGCCCACGTGCTGCTGGACTGGCCTGCCCGAGCAGCAAGGGGGGATGGTGGCATGCAGCCCAACCGCTAGGTTTTCCTGTTTCCAGGCTCGCCTGCAGCCCTGGCGTTGCAGCGAGGAGGAGGAGACGAGGAAGCTGCGAGGRGTGGCTGTGGTCCCCCCCATCACCAAGGTGGTGAGCGCACCAGATAGAGACCCTGGCAGCGCTGCGGGGCCTCCCGTGGACTGTCCACAGCCACTTCCGCAAGAGCCGCTGCAGGAGAGGTAAGCCAGGGAGACCTTCTCCCCAGGACAATACTCAACTCGCTTGTCTCACAAGGTTGTTTTCCAGTCAGTTCTCCAATACATTTCTGCAAACTTGTGTGTGTTGGCCAGATTGTGTGTCTAAGGTGATCCAACTTGATGTCAAAACTAACATGATGAGCTTGAAGAGCAGAGAGTCAACACTCATAGGTCCTCATCTGGACTCTGATACTGGTTTGCTCTGTAATCTTTCTGTTGCTCCTTAGGCAACACCAAGATTGTATTATATTTACCTGAATGCGGCTTTTGATTTTGTGTGTGAACTTTGACTACAAATAGCTGCACCTACAAGAATCTTAGGGCTAATATAGCAATTGTAAATCTGTCTACCAAATTCAGGTGCTGTTTCTGTAAGTGTCAATCATAAAACTCTTCCGTGGCTGGGCCTTTGCTGAGGAATGAGAGCACAGATACACATCTATCTCTCAGAGACTCAGAGAGCCTTAATATTTACATAAGGTTTCAAGATCGTAGTGACAAGGAGCTGGAGAGCAGTTATATGACTGACACTCTTTGGGGATGGAAAGATATTCATTTGTACCTGCATGGGGAAATCTAGCTGTCAGCCTTATGCCAGCTATAATAGTAAATCATAAGTCATAGAAATATTGTTCCAGTTTAAAGGCATCAGCATGGCTTTTGAAGTGCCATAGGTAAGTATTTTCAAAATCTGAAAATACTTACCTGCCAGTTAGGCTGGACTTCTTTCCCACCATCCACATCAGAAAAATAAAAAAGCAGGAAGGTGTAATCTTAATCTCAGGAGAGAATGGTGGTATCGCCATTTGCAATAATATACTGTCATCAGTTTAAGTCATGATCAGGCAAAGTTAGACTTCTACAGTGGTGCGAGAGTGTGTTGAGGGCAGTGGCTCCAGGTAAAGCTTGCCATCCCTTGTTGATTCAGAAAGGCTGTATGTAAAGTGAGAGCCATGTAGCTCAGCAGCCAGGCAGCAGAATTGGGTATTTGAAGTCCAGATTGAAGAATTTGACACATGTTTCAGTTGGAGCCAGGTTAGCTCCTTGTGTGACTCTACAAACCAAAAATTTAACAGCTAGCAGTGGGCTTTTTGTTGATTTTATGAGTTACATTTGCTTCTTCATCAGGGTGACCTTGCTAAGGAAGCCCTCCTCCGTTAAAATTACACCACTTCTCTTCATATCTTCTCATGTTCTTTTCTCTTCTATTTTCTTAAGGCCAAGATCAGGCAGCAGAGCTGAGGAGAGGACCCTTAAGCCTCTGGGTAGGTACAGGGCATGTTTGTCCTAAAAATGAATAAAGACATCCTAGGTGGTGGACAGCACTGCTGAGGTCAGAAAATCTTCCTACTCCCTTTTGCAATTTGTTGAGGCACTTGGACAGCTACCCAGTCCTCGGGGAAATGTGCTTTGGTGTTTCAGGTGGAAATGAGTCCAGCATGCGAAGCCAAGAGGGTCGCCTCGAGCCCCAAAATGCACCATAGAAGCAGTTCTTCCTCCAAGTCTTTCAGTTTGTGCTTTTCACTGTGCTTGTATATCTTGTCTCTCTGCGATTACCTCCTAATGTCACAAAAATTGAAGATAAATGAGGCATTTCACGTGAAATAAGAAATGCTGCTGCTTGCTCCTCCTACACTTGAAGGAAACCTTCACTCAGGGCAGTCTGATCCTGAACCAAACCCTTCTGACACTTGGAGTACATTCATGAATGTTGCTTATTTTTACACTGGGAGAAATGGTGAAACCTTATGTGATAGGAAGTACATATGACATTTCCATTTACAAATAAAGAAATTTAAATAAGTATCTCATTTCTGGAGCAGTCATCTGAATGGAGCTTTCCATCCTCTTAAAATACAGGTCTAAATTAAATGATGAGTAATAAACTGAGGCTTCCTTTTTATATTGCAGTTACCTTAGATCACATATGCTAAGTTTATTATTATAAATATCTTCTCCCTAATCTGTCTGCAAATGTCAGCCTTGCAAATTCAGGCAGGGCTGTGAGATGCCTGGTGGCTTTTTTTTCTTGCATCATCACTAGGAATAGAAGTTGTACTAGACAAAACAGAGCATCAGTCTGTATTGCCTAATACTGTCAAGCTGAAAACTTCGATGACACCTTTGCTGTCCCTTTGACATCTCTGGGACAGGTGAGAATTTAACAAATAATTCTGCTGATGCAGAAAAAAGGATAAGACCCACYGGTGTCTCAGCTCAGTGCTAGCTCTGCCAAATAATGAGCATATACTTCCAGTGATGGTTACTTTATTGCTGATACRCAGCTAAGATGCTGAATATAACTAGGGAACTAGGGAGAAGAATTGCTGAGTAAGTAAGGTGGCATTTTTACTGGATATTTTCCAAACTAGCAACTAACTACGCAGTTAAACTATCTTTTTTTTTCTCTCTCTCTCATCAACCTGACCATTAAGTAGGAAAAAAAAAATCCTAATTTAAAAAAGTTATTCCTTTTTTTTTTTTTTTTCACTGCTTGGCTATCTCATGATTTTATCATCTGTGAAACCATGCATGAAATGATTATTTCTCTAAGTTTTGATTGCTCTGTTGAAGAGTAATTCAGAATGAGCTGCACTGTGCTATTCTCATTAAGAAAATCAGCCGTTAGTGAGAGTGCCCAGAAAGTGGGCTGATCTGCTACAATTTGTAATGAATCTGTTCAAGGAGAATGAAATCCAGCTTTGAGAACAAAATTCTGCTTTTGATAAAGTTCTAGCAACCCCAAGCTTCAAATGTCCCTTTARTAGTGCAGCAGAGAAGAGGACACACTTATTCCTACCTCAACAAAGGCTTGTAGCTATCAAAAAACAGGAGATACCCTAGAAAGTAGGAAAAAGAGGATGTTTACTAAAATTAGAATAGATGGGAACAATTTTTTGACAAGGGGATTCCTTATCCCACCGCTATTCTTTAGCAGACATAGCAACTCATGGGGAGTTGACGATCAAGGCCTTTATCGTTCAGTAGACTTGGATTTGATGGCCGAAAGAGCGATGCCCTTTCTGTGGCTGGTGTCATATGGTAGGATCTCACCCGTCTGGAGRTGCTATACATTACTCTCCATTCTCATAGGAAATATATGTTCTTACCTCCCCAGAGCTCAGGACGCTGGAACCTGTCCTACCTGTTCCCCACCATCGYATCGCTGGGGGTGTGAAGTCTGCTGACCACTTGTCTGAATCTCTATTGCCATGCACCAGCCTCCCCGTCAGCAGGGTCGTGGGGACGGACCATCTAGCGAGCCCTCGCCTCCTGAGGGATGACGACTGGAAGGAGAGCAATGGACGGGTGAGGGTTAAGAACTGTGGGAGAGGGCACTTGCTCTTCAGTCGTTGTTCAGGATTTAGCATAAAATGTCAATGAAATTATCATTTTCCTCTTGTGGGGGACACTTTTATAGTTAAAGAGTAATTGCCTGTGTGTTTTCACTGTGCAGAAACCGTTGGTTTGGAGATGGCACTAAGAGTAAGCAAGAAGCACTCTGTGCAGAGGCGAATTTATAACAGATTCAAATGGCAAAGCAAGCTGTGCATCAGTGAGCACTTGCAAAGTGCRTGCTTGGGAGGCAGAAGCAAAGATTATAACGTAGAGCATAAGCAAGGCTGCCAAATAATGCAGGAGAGCTTGCTTTTCCTTGCTTACTTTTCTTGATGTATCTTACAACCCTGTAACGCTCTTTTTCTATTCATTTGAACCAATGTTTCTCAAACTTGCTGTTCATGTGACCCCTCTTCTGGACTCATGCATCTTCTCTGAGAGTAGCTGAGTCCTTCAGCAACAGSGAAGTGAGAAGCAGCTGCAGTTACTGACTGTAAGCGTTTACCATAGCTAGGAAACAGCAGATTACCTTTCATTGCTGGTTGTCTACACTGGCAGACGGTTTTTACTCTCCTGCCCTGACCTATTGACAGGTCCCTGGTAGTGGGAACTCTTGATACCTCYTGGAGCACTCCCACGGGCCGCTTGATGTGAGCAGGGCTTCATGATGTGGCTTGAGAAAGAGTATCTTGTAGCAGTGGTCGGGTATAGAAATGATGTGGTACACACCATTGGGTGTAGCTGTATGCGGARGAGAGAAAAAGGAGGAATTGCTTCTGAAGCCATTGGAGCATATATGGAAATRCATTAAAGGCCATGATACTCTGTCACTGTATTCCTGCCTAGGTGTCATGTATAGTCATTTTATACTCCATGCTGTGTTTCTTTTGTGACTAGATCCATGTTACCATATCCAAGTCAGCTCAGGAGAAAATGCGCCAGAAGCAAATGAGAGAGATGGAGCTTTTGCGTAGAGAGARGGAGAGAGAGAGAGAAAAGGAGAAGCCCTTGCAGCTCCATATGCAGAGTGCTGACCCTGCAGGTGCTGATGAAGAAGGTAAGCAGTTGTCATAGTTATGGGTCTTTTGTTCACTTGTTTACCCCTTGCATAGTGTGCAAATGTCTATGAAACTGAACTCGAAGGCTGTTACACTTGCATTGCACAGACCTGAATGGAAGCTAGAACAAATAAAAATTCAGAGGCATGAAGYGTCTTGATCATGGCCCACAGTGAGTCAGCGGCAGAATATAGATGCTCTTTTGCCCCTTTTTCCTACCAAGTCTTTTGGACTGGGTAAATCTGCCTTGGCAACTACATCTGGGCTTCAAACTCTGTATTTGGGTGCAGCCTACACTGTGCTTCACTAGAGGTGAAAGGATGAGTCCAAAGGAATGCTTTTTAACCAGGTTGCAACCTGAAAGAACTGAATTAAAATATTTCTGATTGAAACACWAAAGATGATCTTGCTCATGCGCTGCAACAATTTACGCTGCCCCCACCCACCGCCTCGCCGAGGAGCTCGCACTGGAGAGCCGCACCGGAGCCCTTACCGAGCGCTGGCGCTTGCCCACGCGAGCGCACGGCTTCCTGACCGAGCTGCGGCTGGCAGGCGCTGACCGTACTGCGGCACGCGCTTTCGCGAGCACGGCAGCAAAGGAGCTGCAAGTCAGYGCTCAGCCCGAGGGTGCGGGACAAGGTTATCTGTTCTTTTTCTTGCTGCTGTTTTGCGAGGTGCTAGTGAGGAGTGCAGAGCTGTGAGCCTCAGAAAGGCAGTTTTCCTCCCTGGCCTCTGAAACAGGAAAGCAAAGGAAGTGCGGTGCTGGGTCTCCCCCGTCCCTTAGGGGAAGGACTCCACAATCGCTGCCCCAGGTTAGCTGTTTGGGCCAATGCAATGAGGGATTTTGCTCCAGCTCCAGCGAGATCCCTCCAACCATTTCCAAGCCCTTAGCTGACCTGTCCAGCGCTCTGGACTCAGGGGTCCTTTCCAATCTCCGCAGGCTTTGGCCCACTGCACGTCAACGGRACGGTGTCCGTTTCGTCCAGCACGAGCAATGCGGGCAGAGCTGGTGTTGGCACCTCACTGAAGAAGCGGGTCAACAGGCCATCCCTGCCCAGCATCCCCACCATCAGCCGGGACGGCGGCTTCCCGCGCCATGCCTCAGGTGAGCAGCGCGGCGGCCCTCCTCTCCCGCCGGCAGCGCTGCCGCTGCGCCAAGGTCAGTGGCTTGGTGTGACARCGCACCCAGAGGTGTTTGAAGGCTTCCAGGCTGCTGTGTCACGTCTCATGCAACGTAAACTAGCTGCAGTTCGTCCCTCTGCTGTCACCTAGCCTAAATTCAGCAGCCTAAATTGGTAGGCRCCCTATAGGCGAGGCTGCCTCCCACGCTGCCGGCCATCTGCAAGAAACAGGCAGCAGACGGAGCGCACGTAGTGGCTCTGGTCTCTCTCTCGTGGGTAGGAAGCAGTCATCTAGCCTGCRCTTGTGCTACAATCCTGAAGATCGTGAGTTAAGAAAAATGGAGCTAGGAATGACGCTTTGAATGGTATCTTCTAGTGACACTGCTCTGTCCTGGGCTGTTTTTCRAAAGCGACTAGAACTAGCCTGATGTGGCTCTCCACTCCTTTTAACTATTTATATGTATACATATGTATTACCAGTGAGATCACAATTAGGCCCAATTTACACATTTTTGAAAAATGCACTGCTGATTTTACGTATATCCTCCATATCTTGTAGAACACACAAAATCTCTAGCTAGTATAAAAGCTCTACAGAGTCCGTACCAGTTCATCTAGATTCTGTGCAATATTTAGACTCAATACTTTGAGACAACTCAGGTGTTTTTGTCTGTAGTTTAGAAAATGAGTTTTTAAGCGCAAGATGTGACAATTTTTGACCTATGGTGCATCTGATGAAAAATAGGTCTCATAACAAGCACATTCGTTTTCTGAATTTTCTTATACTTTGTATGTTTGTCATCAAGCAAGTGCATTTGCCAGCAATTTCCATCTACATTTACATATTTTCATCCTCAATTCACATCTGGAAGGCTTTTTTGTCACAACTATCTAGACTAGAAATTGCGTTTTTCCACAGGAGAAAGCTTAGGCACCGCACAGTTTGTAAACAAATACATTTGATGACAAATAAATTTCATTTCAGCATCTTTGAAACAGAGCTGGTGGGTAACTCTGAAAYAGTAAATATTCATAACGCTTGGAAAACTGAAATCCATAAACTACTACTATCCCTATAGTATGTTAAAATGAATGCGTGCTCAGCTGTCTGCTATCTAGAATACTTGAAATAAATTGAAACTGAGGCATGGCCAGCTCGGGGTGCCCGGGAGGCTGCGGGGTGCTGGGCAGGCACCGGTGCCCGGCCGATCACCCCTCTTCCTGCAGCGAACTCGCTGCCAGCCATCGCCCTGGGCTGCCCGGAGTGGGGAGAGGAGCCCGAAGACGGGGATGCAGCGAGACCCTTCTTGGAGCCGGAGCAGGGGCTGGGCGACGCGCTCGCCTGGCTCGGCAGCAGCGACTGGTAAGGGGAAGCTCCCCGCGCGCTCCCTTTCCCCCTCGCCTTCGGCACGTGGGTCCGGCGAAGCGGCATCGTGCTGCTAGCCCGGGCTGGCCGAAATGGGACTCGTGAGGCGATTGGGGTGCGTGGACGCCAGGGTGGCTTTCTACGCGTGCCGGGTTGCCCCATGGCTAGCGGTGCTCCTTGCTGGTTTTACCTTCTGCTCCGGGTAGCTACGGATGAAAACATGAGGGAAGGGAGAAAATCATGCAACAAGATTTGCCCATTGAAACCAGAAACACGAGGCAGGATAGAAACAATCTCCAGTTTTAGAGATTTTTGGGGCCTCAGGATACTGGCGTGGGTGGGATTGAGTAAGAAGTTACATCGAGTCTTGCTGCTGGCAGCAGCAGCAGGAGAAGGAGCCCTCCTGCCCCAGCCCGCAGGGACCTCCTGCGCACGCAGTTGCAGCAGTGCGCACGGGGAGCTGCTATTTCTGCAATACAGACTGAGACATGGTGCAGAATTGCTCCACTAGTCCGTCCTCCTGACGGGCTCGTGGCAGAAGAAAATTCAAAGTAAAAAATCTTTTAGGAGCCTCGCACTTCTAGAATTAAACTTTTTTCCTCCTTGTTGTTTAATATGGGCTAAACAAAGGCACATTTTTAACCACAGTGTGTGCTGAAATTAGATGCTGGCAGGAGGAAGCAATGAATTTCAGGTGCTGTTGGCCTTGTTTCTGATTTCTGGGTCAGCATGTGCTTGCTGAGGCTCTGTTCATGCCAGAGCAACCGTGCAAAACCATCTGYGATGCAGCTCCTTGCGCAACTGCTTTACTTTGCCCCTCTCCCCTTCCCACGTCCCCTGCAGCGCAGTGCCCGTGCAGGCATGGATGCACTTGGTTGCACCCAGGAGGCCCCAGCCCAGCCCTGCAGCCCTCTGGGGCTCCCAGCAGGGAAGCTGCCATGGGGAAAGAGTGGATCAATCTTGTACCTTCATCCAGCTCAGATTCTTCACAAAGAAACTGCTGGAAGTGTGGGATCTTTTAGGACATACTGCTTTTTCTGTTGTTCTGTGTAGTTTTTTTTTTCTTTTTTTCTTCTTTTGACTGAATTGCAGCATGCAAATATCCAGACTGACCCATATTGGAAGATGGCATACAGGCAAGGTGCAAAAAACAGGGAAATATGAYGCAGCCGCTGAGCTTCTGGGAAATAGTAGCACAGGGACTGTGTGTACCAGGGCTTTCAGCAAGGCTAGGTTGTTTAATGGCCACAAATTAACCCATCCGCTCTGAAACCATCTAATTACCTTCYGGATTTATGTATGCTTTTGACCGTCGCAGCATCCTGTGGCAACGAGTTCCACAATTTAATTAAGTACTGCGTGAGAAGTGCCTCCCTTGTTTGAACCGACACCCTGGTCATTTCAAAAGGTGCTGCCTCGTTCTTGGGTGGTGAGAAAAATCAATCTTTTTGGTAATTACCTTTCAGGCAGCTGAAAGGGAAAGGGCTCTTCAGCATTAGACGCCTGGCTATCTGCCACTCAGAAATCCTTCTTTGCAGACTTCATGACGTTTCTCTGGCAGTTACCAAAGAGGTAGGAATGTTGCATTTAACTGTGTCCYGGGTACCTTGTACACAGGGTGTAGATAGAGTAGATACGTGCTTGTGCATTTACACACGTGCTCCATGTCTGCTTCCGTTGCTATTTTCAGATCTCATTTCTCTAGTAGCTAAGTCACCTACCTCTATGATCTGTCTATATGTTACTATATTTGCAAATGCATCTGTCTCTGTCTCCTCTTTGAGCTACGTGTCATTATAATGCGGTATTCAAATGCAGAAACTGAGGAACCTGTCGGGTAATTTGCAACAGTCCAAGTCTCTGCCCACGCTGCAATTAAACCCTGAAGCTTCTGCCTTCCAGCACTCACTAGCACTTCCTCAGTGTCCCTGGAGACCGACTGCAGGTGTTTATCTTCCAGGGTTTCCTGATTTCTCTTCTCCTTCCTCTCTGCACTTTCTGTAGATTTTTCATTTCTGTTGATGTGCTGTCTCCTTGCACTGGTGGGATTTTGCAGTACAGCTGCTGGACGCTTGGAGCCTCCCAGCTTACTTTCTCATTACTCAGTTAACAGAGAGGGCTCAACCTAAGACCCTCAGATGCAGCTGTATTTCCAAACTGACACTTTTTTGTGGCCTGAACCAGCTGCCTTGTACTCTTACTACATGTGTTGGACAAATATTTTAAATCTTCCTTTGCTTGCAGGAAACAGTAAGACTTAGCTCATTTTCCATGGAGGTAGATCTATGTCTTCTATCCAATGGCTAAAGATGTCAGATACTTGAATGCTTCTGGTGTTGTTGGGCTCTTCAAGCCTTTCTGTTTAGATATTCCTGCTTAGAGATCAGAGATAAGAGAAGCCATTCCAGTTTAGCTAATCTGATTCTTGTATTATTTTTATATTTCTGAAGAAATTTCTTCCTCTTTGTTCTAAGCTGTCCTGTGCAGAAGCATAGTTCAGCTTTCATTTCACTTTAGTCTCAGATTTTGTCTTCACAAACACTTCTGGCCTTTAGTGTTCTCTTTTTATTAAAAAGCATAGGTAAGGCAGAAGGAAGCACAAAACTGTCTCTCATTATATCTTTCAAATGAAATGCTTGACTCTCAGATGCTCATTTCTTCCACTCTTCAGAATAGTCCTCTGAAAGCAGGGATCACTCCAGAGTAGCACTGAATTCTGTAAAACCCCACTGATTGCAGYAGAAATTATGTACAATCCTCCAGGATCAGGATTTTGCAGATCCTTAAGTCCAACAGCTCAGGTTCTCCTAGGTGGATGGAACAGCGGGATTCAAGTGCTGCTGTGAATTAGTTTGAGAGCAGATTTGAACCCATGTTTCCCATTTCCTGGATGAGTGCTCGGACTGCTGGTGTTGCATTTTTGGACAAGGGAAAAGCGCTACCCTTCCCCTGCCTTGTCTTTATGAATTGTGCCTTTGCAGTTTGTAATTAGCCATTGTTTGATTCTCCCCTGCCCCGCAATAAAATGGCATAAAATCAAAACGGTGTACCTTGTGGACTAAGTAAAACACTTTATGTGAATGTTTCCCAGGCCTGCTATCATATTAAAATTGGATTGTAAGTGGTCCTGAAACCAGAGAAGAAGTTGGTATCAGAGTAAGGGTGTTTCTGTGCTTGTGGTCTTACTGCGGTCTTACGTTCAACCTGGACCCAGCAAAAAGTCCTGTGGTCTCCTGAGTCTTCTCTCCAGGAGAACTGATACTCTTTACAAGATAATTCTTATGTTTTTCTATCATGACTTCTGCAGGTGAACAACCTCCGCTCGAAGGTGTCTCGATTTGCAATTGGCACTCTTGGAGAGCTCTTTAGGACCATGAAGAAGCACATGGACCAGGAGGTGGAGGAGACTGCTCGGGCCTTGCTCCAGAAGGCAGGGGACTCCAGTGAATTCATTCAGAAAGCAGCTGATCGATCCCTCGGGATCATGGTGGGGAGCGTGACTCCCACACGGGCAATGGCTGCTCTCATGGCTGGTGGGGTCAAGTACGTGGTTCTTTCTTAGGGATGTCCTTCAGCTTAAATTGTGTGAGAAGGGRGAAAGGAAGGGGAGAAGAGGGACAAGCAGGAGAATGGCTGGAGGGAAGAGTCCTTTCCCCTAGATTCTCTTTGACTTTGTTGATGAAAATCTCTGATCATCCCTGTTCCCTTTCTGATATCATCTAATTGCACCCTGCTACAGCCCGCTTGTTCTCACAGTCAGACACTGCTGCCTAGGTGTGGTGAGCGATGGGGAAGTGAAAATCCCTGCGGAGCATGGTAATACAGCCCCGTGGCTTTGCGGGAGCAGGGGCGATGGCAATTCCAGCAGAGAACACCCCTGTTTGATATTGCACAACACCAACTATGAGAGGCCCCAGGAAAAACCATGCATCATCCTTATGCCCTTAACTTGAGAAACAGGAAAGCTAATTGCTGAGACATGGAGTGTCAAGGGGAGAAGCTGCTGGGTGCGGTGGGTGGCTGCTCAGCAGGYGCAGCTCCTGCAGGGAGGAGTCTGTCTGACACCATGTCCTTAGGGCATCACTTTCTATTTAAACTGACACCAAATCTTAAGCTTTGAGATGGCGAGTCATGTTACAGGCACCTTCACAGACAGACTCCCACAGGTTTACCTGAAGCAGCTGCTGTCTTGAAATAATAGTGCCATGGCTGATGGTTTCAGATAGGTGCTGTTCTTTTCTGGAGAGGACGGTCTAGCTGAAATAACTGCTGCCCTTTTCTCAGCTTTTGAAAAGGGTAAAACATTCAAATGCGTACCTGCTGCCAAGCCACAAAGAACGACCTCTCTGCGTTGTTGGACATTTTATAGTTTCATCCTCCATACTTTTTATTTTACCCCCATCTAGCTTCTCAAGGGCCTGCAGATTTGGGGATAAATTGATGAAATAAGTCCCAATCCTACTGCAGCAGTATGTGTGTGTGGTGGAAGCCCTCTGATGCGAGCGGGCACAAATTGTCTTTCATTTCCCTCTTCCTCAGACTCAGAAACTTCAGGAAAGAGAGAGAGTTGTCCAATAGTCCAGGGTGCTTGAATCCCTCTCTCACCCTTGCAGGTGGCCCATCTGTAAGACGCCAGCCCTGTGCTTGTCAAGGGATAGTAGTGTCTGCCGCTGGCTCGAGCTGCAGCGAGGCGGCAGGTTGCCCCTGCCTGGCCAGGACCGGGCCGGTCCCTCTGTGTGCGCGCTCTCTTTCTCGCTGCCCGAGTGTTTGCAATCTTGTTTGCAGTCACCGAAACGCCCTTGTCCGGAGGTGCGCTGCTGAACACTTGCTGACCGTAACGGAGCAGATCGGAGCCGACAGGCTGCTGTCGGGCTCCCGCGAGAGCACCGAGCTGCTGGTGCAGGCGCTGGTGAAGCTTGCCCAGGACTGCAACCAGGACACRAGGTAACGACCTTCCTGCTGCCTCCTGAAAATGGAAACCTATTTGATGGCTGCCTAGAAATGCTAAAACTGCAGAAAAGTAGAAGCTAAAATAAATATTAAGGAAGTTACTCGCCAGCATGGGTAATGCTGTCTAGGGAAAAGACTGATATACAGTGAGACTGTCTGGCAAAAGGGATAACTGACAAATTCCTGTGACATGAACAAGTCTTCATTCAGATCAGTCAGCTGAACAGTTTCTTTTGGTCTTACCTGTACAATACAAAGCTGGCACTGGCCACTGTTCACCATCAAAGGATTCCAAGTTTTTCTGGTATGGTTAACGTTGTCCTGGAAAAAATCCAGTTATCTTCAACCAGTGTATTCAGTTTTCTAACCCCCTTCTGCAGTTTGTTGCCTATGATATTCACATTTCCTTTTTATAGCCACTATATAATGTTGCTGTCTGTCGCTGAATGACTTCCACGTTTCCTCTCAAAGAGCTGTATTTTGGTAGCATGTCTAAACAAACAAACAAACAAAAAAACCCAGTGCAACCATCAGAGCACTTCAGTGTTCAGCAAAAGGAAAGCTTCATTAAGGGAACAGCTTGCTTTGATTGTTGCTCTAAATCCTCATTAATAGATTGCAAGAACACATGAACAACTGACTGCTATACCTGTAGTACAGAGTAGTAAGCATAAGCAGATTTGCTCTAGTTTCTCCCCTTGTGAAAGGAAGGTGAATTACTGTGCATTTGCAGCAAGACGCTGCACATGAGCACTGACAGCAAGGCAGGAAACGCATTTCGCTCATCCCACAGGATCCCCCCATCCCACAGAAATGTGCACACGATTTCAGAGAGTGAAACTGTATTGTCCTGCTGAATTGCCCTGTGTCCTCCWGTGCCTCCTGTGTTCAGCTGGCAGCACTGTGTAGTGGTGCCAACTGGAGGTAAATATCTCTTTGCTGAATGGATTAAAAAGTTCTTAGGAAGTATTGCACATGACAGGTATGAAATATCAGCTTATTCCTTTAACCATTTTCTTCCTTGACTCGTGAATAGGCAAAGAAGACAGTAAGATTAGTTAAGAAAAATGGTCATTCATTTCTCTTCCTTGTGTTAGGTTCTATGGACGGAAGATGCTGAACATACTGATGAATCATCCGAAATTTGATGTGTATTTGAAACAGTCTCTCCCGTCACATGACTTGCGAGATATTATGGCAACAATTAAGCAGAAAGTGAGTCCTTAATAGGAGAAATGTCTCCTTTATGCAAGTACTGAGATTGCTAGCATGAGAAAGCGATTAARTGTATTCAATCTTTCTCTTCCTGTATCTCATTCTTCTTCCACTGAGTTGTTTTGCTCATGGGAATGAACTGTTGATCCTTAGTCACTTTATCAGCAGGCAGTCCAGTAACAAGTATGAGTAGGARTAAAGTGGGTATTATTATTTGAATATCAGCCTCAAACAGAAAGGAAAGTAAGAGAAAATGATTTCACCCTCATGCATAAAAAACCGTCCCCACTACCTTCCTCCTCAYCCCCAGCAAGGAAGTGGGAATAGTGCTTCTGAAGGTGTTCGACGTCTTTGTAAGAGATGAAGGAAGTAGTAGTGCCTAGAAAATTTCCAGAAATACAGAAGATGCACAAATTATATTACTATTAGTGCATGTATTGTCTGTGTTCTGGGAATACTGCTGTGTTGCTGTGCCCTATGGAGCTGGAAGGAGCACTGAATTCAGCAGCCAGTGGAAAATTATTGTGATTTATGTTTTTCATTTCTTTCCATTTATATTCTAGAAAGGACCAGGACTTTGTGTAGAAATAGGGAGAGTGAGCGTGAAAGCCAGATCAACTCTGAACATTAACAGTCCAACCTCGAGCAGGTCCAAAATTCTSCTGCTATTCCCTTCATGAAAGCTTGTTCCCTATCAGGTCCAGTTGTTTCCATTTGTGCTTAAGACTAATGCATTCCAGCTTTTATGCTGCTGCCCATCATTGTAGCACCTACAGCCTGAGTTAGAATGGTGAAAATGAAATTTCCAGAAGCCACCACAGAATCTCTGGTCCATCTCCCTCTCTAAGCTATGGAATGTTTTCCTAAGCCTTTCCTGGTAGCAGTGATCCCAGTTACAACTGTGTGTTAAATGAATTATTTCCTATTTAATCTTTTAAAGATTCATGTTATTTTATATATACATATTTAGGGGATAGAAGACCATATATCTGAACCTCCATCTGCCAAAGGCCGCAGGGAATCTAGGAACAGCAGTTTGACGACATCCCAGGACACCTTGCCTTCTGATGAAGGGTACTGAACACTTCTGTTAGATTTGACAAAGCGTGTGACAAGCTTTTCAGATCTCTTCCTCRGTAAAATCTTTCTAGTGCAGCTGAGCTGTGCCAGAGATTGCTTTCTTGCCCCATAAAACCTTGTAAGATGAAAAAAAAATATATAAAAACCTAATTCTGCACTAGACTGAACACAAGTTCTCTGGGGGTTTTCCACAAAAATCAAGAGACAAAAAGAAACAACTAACAGCTGCAACTTGGAGAGAACAGCTCAAGGCAGTGTCATGGGGGCCACAGAAGGGTCATGTTTCTCTGCTGTTTGACTTGGGATGGTCATTGCAGTCAGGGTCTTTTTGTCTGAGGGGAGTCTTAGCTAGATGGGTTTTTTTGATGGGAAGTCCCAGTCTACAACTGAGGACCCTTTCTCAAAAATGTCACATTTCCATGCATGTGTTTTGGCCTTGATGAATCATTGCTTTCTGACCTTCAAAGCATCAGCAAGAGAATTCCTGAGCAGTTCTGGTTGACTAACAATCTGAATGTGGATTTTTTGTGTAACTATTCATGTTGTACAGACCCAGTACTGGGTGGTTGATGAATAGCATATTTTTATGTTATGGTGCAGATCAGCATTCAAGATAGGGATCAAGTCTTCCCCAGGCCAGTGAGAGAGTTACTTGTACCTGCTTTCCTCTGATRGGGCAGGTTTGTTTAGCTCTGTGTTCAGTGATGGCAGGAAGATGACCACATGCCTCTAGTGTGGTTAGGATATTTCCGTGCTTGTGCCAGAGGGGATCGATCCAAGGGGATTGTTTCCACGGAGTTCACTAAACATCAGATCAGTCCCTACAAAAGCAATAATGTGAGAGCATTAATGGGATGCCTGGCTTTTTTGCATCTCTATTACTCATCATTTGAATCTCTTCAGATATGCCCTTAATCTTTTTGAGTGGCATTCATGTGTTTAGGTGCACCTGAGTGCTTTATCCAGATTCCTCTTGCCCATGACAGAGGCACTTCTCCAAGGCAGTTTATTTCCTTATAATATAGACACCTCCCTTAAGATCCCTTGAGACATTTCAGCTTTGAAGCAGTTTCTGTTTTTCCCCACAAAGGGATGGTAGATGAGTACCTGGAAGACGTCTGAAGATAAGTGAGATAAATCCCATCTGCAGTGTCTGTTTTCCTAAGTAAGCAGGAATGATTACTTGGAGGTTGCCTCTTGTAATGGTTGTCATGAGATCAAAGTCACTTTTCAGATGAGGAACTAGCTGAAATCACGTCATTAGGAAGTCTCCTTGAGATGCTTTTCTTGCTGTTAACTGAAGATATTATCACCAAAAGTCTTACCTAGTTTTTATTTTCCAATTTAAGGTCCAGCTCTGATGTCCTTGCCTTACCCCGTCAGATAGCCYGGCGTACGTCACTTCGCACTGTGGAAGAGACTGAACAACTCAAAGAGCTTAACAAACTCTTGACAGCGAAGGAGTTTCAGACACGAATGGAAGGAGTTGTGCTCCTCCTAGATCACTGCAAAAACAACCCCCAGCTCGTCTTGGCAAACATTGTCCAGGTATCTAAGGCATCTCTATTCTTCTTTTCCCTTTGTTCTCTTCCCAAGCCTGTCCTGGTAAACTTAACTGCATGTGTCTTGGGACTGCACACCTGTCATTTTGGACTGACTGGTCCTTTCATATTCAGAATAATTTAATTCAACTCCAGGCTTCAATGCAAGTAATTCCAGTCCAGATGTATTTCTCTGGCAGGTGTCTATCAGTGCTGTTCACAATATGATGTTTCAATTTACTGTTGCTGTTGGCTTCTGCTCTCTTATGCTTAGGTAAGTGAAAAGAAAGGAAATTCAGTCATCCAAAGCTGTCAGTTACTTTCCAGAAGAAGAATAGGTTGGGATGGGAGAGAGAAATATCAGGCTGGGTTAATAACTTTTTTTTTCCACAGGATGCCCATGAGAACTTTATGTTGTATTGTGAAGGTGAAATCCAGCCTACTCACTTCCCTCCTTATGACTTCCCTGCTTGGGAAAGACTACTCTTATCCTTCTTGGTTCTGCTCTTTGGAAGAAAGAGGAGAACTGCTAGAGAAGGATCTTTTCCTTCTTCTCCAAGCAGCTGCTTTTTTTTCCCTTTTCCAGAAAATGTTGCCCCAGAATGTGGCTGTTGTGGGACTGAACCTGCTCTAAGGAGGACTGGCACAGCACATTAAACTTGAAGTCTAACTGTTAACTAGAAAAATTATCTGGATCCTGAAGAACTCATCAGAGCCCTGAATGTCACCAACCCTAGGTTCTAGGACAGACAGATAAAACAAAACTTGAATCTCATCCAGCTCCAGTCTTGGCAAAACCATAACTACCCTCAGTCCTTGATAAAATTTTATGGAAAAATGGGAATATCAAATAACTGTCTTCATATCTCTATACGAAAAGATTTTTTGCATTGTTAAGATAGGGTTGATTTTATAGATAAAAAGAATCAACTGAAATGTTCTGARCTCTGCCTAGGGGTGGAGGAAGAGCGAGTCAAGAGCTTATAGGTAAGGATTAAAGGGCAGGCTAACAGAGGGGGGGATGACGACATTGTTGTGGATGTCTACTACRGGCCACCTTATYAGGAAAAGGAGGTTGATGAGGCCTTCTACAGACAGCTGGAAGTAGACACATGATCACAGACCCTGGTTCTCATGATAGGCTTCAACCATCCTGATATCTGCTGGAAAAACAACACAGCTGAGCACAAAGAGTCCAAGACGTTCCTGCAGAGCATTGATGATAACTTCTAGACACAGATAGTGGAGGAGCCAACGAGGAGAGTTGTGCTGCTGGACCTTGTAATAACACCCAAAGAAGGACTGGYTGGAGAAGTGAAGGTTGGGGCAGCCTTGGCTGCAGTGATCATGAAATGGCAGAGTTCAGGATCCTGTGTGGAGGAAGTAGGGAAATAAGTAGGACCACAAGCCTRGACTTCAGGAGATCAAACTTTGGCCTCTTCAGGGAACCACCTGGAGAAATCTCATGGGTTAGGGCCCTARAAGACAGTGGGGTCTGGGAGTGCTGGCTAATATTTGAGCATCCTTTCCACCAAGCTGAAGATTGGTGCATCGCTAGGAGTAAGAAGTCAAGCGAAAAGGGCAGGAGACCTGCATGGGTGAGCAAGGAGCTCCTGGCAAAATGCAAACAGAATAAGGAAGTATACAGGAAGTGGAAGAAGGGACAGGCTACTTGGGAGGAATATAGGAATGTTGTCTGAGTATGCAGCGATGCAACGAGGAAGGCTAAGGCCCATTTGGAATTAAATCTGACAAGGGATGTCAAGGACAACAAGAAGGGCTTCTTCAAATACATCAGTAGCAAGAGGAAGACTAGAGAAAATGTGGGTCTGCTGCTGAATGGGGTGGGGGCCCTGTGAAAAGGGATACAGAGAAGGCAGAATTACTGAATGCCTTCTTTGCTTCAGTCTTTACTGCTAAGGGCAGCCCTCAGGAATCCCGGAGCCTGAAGACAAGAGAGAGTCTGGAGAAAGGAAGACTTTCCTTTGGTCCAGGAGGACCAGGTTAGAGATCCTTTAGGCAAACCTGACACCTCTAAATCCATGAGCRCTGAATGGGATGCATCCATGAGTGGTGCTGGCAGATGTTATTGCTAGGCTACTCTCCATCATCTTTGACAGGTCATGGAGAACAGGAGAGGTACCTGAGGACTGGAAGAAAGCTAATATCACTCTAGTCTTCARAAAGGACAAGAAGGAGGACCCAGGCAACTATAGGCCAGTGAGCCTCACCTCCATCCCTGGAAAGGTGATGCAAGAGCTGATCCTGGATGTCATCTCTAATCATGTGGAGGAAAAGATGATGATCAGGAGTAGTCAGCATGGATTCACCAAGGGGAAATCCTGCTTAACCAACCTGATAGCTTTCTATGATGGCATGACTGGCTGGGTAGATGAGGGGAGARTAGTGGATGATGTCTACCTTGACTTCAGCAAGGCTTTTGACATTGTCTCCCATAATCTCCTCCTAGGTAAGCTCAGGAAGTGTGGATTAGATGAGTGGACAGTGAGGTGGATTGAGAAGTGGCTGAGTGGCAGAGCTCAGAGGGTCATCATCAGTGGTGTGGAGTCCAGTTGGAGGTCTGTAGCTAGTGGTGTCCCCCAGAGGTCAGTACTGGGTCCAATCTTGTTTAATTTATTCATAAGMTGCCTGGATGAAGGGATAGTGTGCATCCTCAGCAAGTTTGCTGATGATGCGAAACTGGGAGGACAAGAAACGACAGGCACAAACTGAAACACAGGAAGTTCTGTCTGAATATGAGGRATAACTTTACTGTTAGGGTGACAGAGCACTGAAACAGCTTGCCAGAGAGGTATGTGTATGTGGAGATATTCAAAACCTGCCTGAACACAATCCTGTGCAACACGCTCCAGGTGACCCTGCTTGAGCAGGGCAGTTGAACTAGATGATTTCCAGAGGTTCTTTCCAACCTCAATCATTCTATGATACTGTAAATCTCCATATGAACTGTGTTCATTCTAATCTCCTACTAAAATAAGAAAAGCTTTTAAACTA
Organism: Rhea americana; assembly: GCF_003343005.1. Classification (NCBI taxonomy): domain Eukaryota; kingdom Metazoa; phylum Chordata; class Aves; order Rheiformes; family Rheidae; genus Rhea; species Rhea americana. Next base: position 336,823 of record NW_028186385.1, read on the forward strand.
TGTGAGGTTGTGCAACTGYTCTTGTGAGTAGCCCATGGAAAAACAGTAAGATTGCACTAGTAAGCACTGGCCTGTCAGAAAGGATTATATTCATCTTTCGCATTGCTAGGATCTTCTGTTTCCACACCCTTTCTCAAAACAAAGCCACTGTAATCCAGCTTTCATGTCATTTATTTTCTTAACAGATTTTTGATGTTTTTGTCCTGAGACTTCAGGATTCCAACAAGAAAGTGAACCAGCAGGCGCTTGAGTCCCTTGATGCCATGATCCCCCTCCTTGGGGATGGCTTGCACCCGGTGCTGGTCCCTGTAGTAGCAGCAGTCACCGACAACCTGAACTCTAAGAAYGCAGGGATTTATGCAGCAGCTGTGAAGGTGCTGGATGCATCCATTGCACACCTGGGTAAGGCTGACCTGCCTCGGTACCCTATACATACACTATCCTTAATTGTGGTTTCTCTATCAGAGTCCAATTAACACTTGATCTGTTGGTATCTGTTTTTTTTTTTTTTTTAAAAAATCCAGCTGCTGCAAGGTGTTTATTAAGCCCTATCTGAATTCTCTCTGTCTTCATCTGTTGTATCATGTTATGATTGCAGCTAAATGGATATTGCTTATCATTGAGGTCATATGTCTGATTATTAATTCAATAAAGAGGACATGATAAGGATTATACTAAGCTCCCGCCAGAAGAGTGTGCCCAGGTAACAATATCCCTTTGAAGACTGATTTGGAAATTGAGACTTTGAATGTAACTTGATATTGTGCTGTGAGAGATCACAACAAAGATCAGATGAAGTATGAAACGCTTCCTGTATGGTCAGCCTCGAGCTCTCTATGTGTGCTGGCTTCCCTCCCACACAAGGGTAAGGAGCCAGCCTTCTCTGGGTGCTCAAACGTGGGGCTACCAGTGTGCCCAGCAATGTCAAAAATTTAACTGCAGTAGGGAGGAAGTGAGGTCCTGATCTGTCCTGTGTCCTGGAACACCTGGCCTGCTGTGTGGTGGGCAACATGTCCTGTGAAACCTGGAAGGGTGGCCTGGAGCTCTTGGTGATCCTCAGCCTCGCTCCTGCCCACTCTGTGGCACACACTGCCAGTCCAACCCTTGCACCATCTGCAAGCTGTGTGTTTGCCTGACGTGGATTAGCAAATAGAGTGGAATGTACCTTCATGGATAATACTACAAAAGTGTGAACCRATCTCTCAGTTCATCAAATCAACTTTTAACAATCTGTTTTTGGTCAGTGTGTTTAGAACCATTCCCTTCTGATCYGCTCTTGAAAATGATTGCAGATGTGCTGGTCGTATGTATTTCTTTATAAGCATATGGATACACTGTCCTGATATCAAGTCCTCACTTCTTCTCACCTGCCACAAGTTTCAGTTTGCCTAATTTGGGATCAGTAACCAAAACATGAGTGAAGCACAAAAGAAGAAATAAAAGGGTGGGATTACACTAACATTTCTTTTTAGTTCTTTTTTTCCYCCTYCTCAGCTCAGTTGTATAGTTGATATGAATGATTCACAGCAGTGCRCACAAGGACAGCAAACTGGATGGCTCTCAAAGCTGGGAAGGGGGTGATAGGATTTGTTCCAGCCAGGACACACAGTTCAAAACCAGCCCCAAGTCTGTAATAAGCCTTGCTCTCTGTGACTCATAGGTTAACCTTGCACACTTGATTTTAGGGAGCTGGATTCACAGGGATTAATGGAGAGGTGTTCGCATTGCCTGGTTTTCCTTTTTGCAAGCATTTTCCCCATTAGGGAGGGAGACTGAGCCTGCTCTGAATTGCCTGCTGGAGGTCCATACATCTTCTCAGTGACTGCAGTGGCTGTTAACTGAATAACTTCAGTGAAGCATTTAAGGTTAGGTGAGATGAATCCTGGCYCGAATTTCCCTCATGTTCTTCTGGTGTGGATCAAGACGTAGATTTGCAATATTTGTGCTACCACCGTCATTGCTGTAGCTGTGAGCAGGTTTTTAGTCTCCAGGGCTCTCCATCTGATATTTACTGCAGCTCAGAGGTCTTCTATTGAAATGTGAGGTGAGAGCTGATATGGGTGCATTTGTGCAAGGAGTTTGGTTTTGGACAGSGGGTACCATCAATAAGTGTGCTGCAGATGCGTTTTTTACACTGATTAAAATAAAGGTAAGCAGAAGAGCAGGTTCCACATAATGTTCTTGAGTYCTTGGGCTGACGCCAAATTTGCAGATCACTTAAGTGATCTACAGACTGAATTTCTACTGCTTGTAACTGGTGAGACAGGTCACCAGCACCTGTGATGGTGAAGTCCTTATGCACCACTTTCTAGACAAGTTTGCATCTGTACCTCTATTTTCTCAAAGTCGCAGAAGCCTTTGGCTCTGTGCTGCTCATCAGCTTTGGTACAGAAGGAGCTGAACAATAAATCCTGATGTACAACTTTGCTAGAATTCAGGGACAAAGGGATTTTTGAAGGTTGTTTAGGCCTAGTATGACTTCCCAAATGAGTTGCTTTGATGCTGATGTGAAGGGAAGTAGGCCCATCAGAGCTTTTGCAGAGCAGCTTCCTAGAAGACTCTGCATTGTGCGTGTTAGCTGGTCTCATTTGCTTTCCACTTTTCTTTTTTTGTCTCCTTTTTTTTTTTAATGGGAATTTATATTTGCCAAGTTCATTTCTCTAGAACAAACAGGTATAAATCCAGCTGTAAATGATGGCTTGTTCCAAATGTTGTTCTGTATGGGGTGAGGTTGCTATAGCCAATAATACATAGCCAAGATCTGCTGTAAATTCCCTTGCCACACAGATTTATGTCAGCTGTGAAAATGCCGCASTCGGTGAATATGCCTGAAATACTTAGTGTTGAAGAGGCAGATCTTAAAGGGGAATTATTAACTCTTTCCACATCGGTTTCTTTGCAAACCCGCATTTGCTGACTTTTGCCTTTTTCTATCTCAAGTATTGTGTTGTTCCTGCCTGACGAGTGTGGAGAACTGTGTGAGACCTGTCCCATGTTTGGCATTGACCCCTTTTCTGTGACTCCTGTTTGGGGAAAAGCAGCCACATCTGGCTAACAGAGGATGTGGCAACCAGCTTCCTTAGGGGTTTTGTGTCAGACTCAAATGTTGTCACCTGGAGCTTCTGCCGCCTCTCCCTCCCCACCTCTGAGCTAAGAGATCACCATAAATCTTCAGTATTGTCAGATGTCAGAACAGGAGCAAGGCACATCTGCCTTTGTTCACATGGACTTCATTTGGAGATAGGTTCAAGCTAATAAGTTTGAGGGTTTTTCTTTATTCTTCTAATTTTTATAGACATTTGCAAAAATTACAATAGGCAACYGAATCACAGATACTTCAAAATTCAAGATTTAGGTCTTTAATGGAGGGAGGAAGGCTGTACTGGCAAAATGCCTCTCATCAGTCTTTCCCCATGCTTTAAAATTGCCTACCTTTACAATTTCAAGTCATGTGGCAAGTGACTGGCACCAGAACCCTCAAAAAGATTGCACAGCGCTCCAAGCTCAGAGAAATTGAGGGAGTTCAGTGTCTTGCCCTATTGCTCCTCTGTGCATCTTGCAGCTAAGAGCAGACGTTGCTCCRAGAGGTTAAGTATTGACATGCCTCAAATTCTGAATTTTAGGTGAGATTTCCTTCCCTGTCCCTTTTAGTGATCCATACAGCAATGCAGGCTGCTTATAAAATTGCTTGATTGCCCTATGTAAGATTATCATCCCCGAGATTCAAATTCCATCTACAAACAAACTGAATTGCTTCTGACAGTACCTGAATCATTTATTTAGCTTAGCCCAGACATTACACTGGAAGTCCCCAGGTTCTTGCTGGAGGCCATGCACGGCACTGTCACCTCTGCATTTTGACAGCTGTGCTCTCCCAGCTGGAGGGAGCCACCTTATAGATGAGGAAAATCAAGCTTTATTGCAAATTGGACTGGGGTGGGCATCTGTTCTTCTTTGACATCCATCTCAACCCTTTCATAAAATGGCATGTCCTCTGTCATGAAAGAAATTTCCTTTAAATGGCCATTGCTTGACACGGGTCTGGAGCCAGGCCAGCAGCCCATGTCATTCCCAGAGGAACCAGTCCTCCATGGAAGGAGAAGAGAAACCTCCCTCGTGTGGTGGCTGATGCTAGAGTGCTGGAAACAGGATGAGAGTGCAGAGGAGCAGATCCTTCTTTTGTTTGTATTGCAAATGCTAGGCTGCTTGTCCCATAGCCAGTAGGTCCATCTAATGTGCCGTGCAGAAAAGTAAAGCCATACTGCCCGTGCCCATTTTATAACAAGCATTTAAAGCTGTTCTGTCTTTAGGTATCTCTAGGCAGCTGAAGTAATGGTCGAGTAAATTTGTTAAATTTGTTAGCTTCCTTAAAAAAAAAATCCCATGAAAATCCTTGTAGCTACTGATATTAATAATTAATTAACATTTTGTGCTACTACAGCAGCTCCAGATCCTGGGGCAGTTTTTTCAAAGCAGCAGCTGTAAGATAACTCTCCAGAGGGGAACAGCATACGTGTAATAGCATCTGTCAATATTGCAAGAGAGAGAGGCAAAAAGGGAAATGAAAAGGTGAAGGAGAAGACTGTAATTACCAAAGCAGAAACTTAATTAGGATAGCAGGATCAATTCTTTATGCATGCTTGTGAAATAATCATTAGGGACTTCCCTTTTATATCTCTCGCAAAAAGGAGCACTTAACAGCACAGTGCTACTTACAACCACGTTGGGATTTGGCTCCGTGGTGATTCATAAGGAAGCTGGCTGCCTGTTCTATCAGCACCACTGCTGGTGACACCGCGGTGTATCCCAGCACAGCCYTCCCGTGCTCCAGCCTCTCCGAAAAGCTCTGCGTGCCTTATCAAAACGATGAGATTGGAGTGCTGCCGGCCAATCTGGGCTACAGTTTATAAACTATAGCAAGACCCCAAATCAGCAGCAGGCAGCATAGGAAAACTTAAAACGTATATGGCAAGCGAGTGTTGGGAAGCCAGGTAGTTTCACACCTCTGCCAAGATTTAACTTCAGAGATGTTAGGAGTGTCTCTGAGAGCAGGTGGTGTTGGTGCTGAGCTGGTAAGTCTCATGAGTAAGAGGAATTGCAAGTCTGGTCCACAGATCCCAGCAGGTAACTTAAGGATAAACTGGTATTGCATTTGTAAAGTACGAATATTGATGTGTGGACTTTTGAGTTGTCTCACCTTTTTCTTAGAGATGGGGAAAATTCACCTCTGCAAAACTCTGGCATGCAAATCCTATGCAATACTTAAAAGTGATTTAAATTTTGAAGATCTAAGTGTGAAATATGTAACACAGCTCTTTGTGCTGTAGTTGATTTTGTATTTACAGCTATGAAATGCGAAGATTTTTTCTGAATTTAGAGTCCTCACAAGAAAGTTTTAAACAAAGAAGAAATATAAGAACTCTGAAGTTGGCCAAAATTCGCTCTTTTTTTTTTTTAAAAAAATCTAATTACCTCCACCCTTTTGTTTGCTTATAAACTCAGAAAAGTGAGCAGAAATAAATCTTCTCTTTCAGATAATGTATTACTGCTGCAAGCGTTTGCCAACCGAGTGCGTTTCCTCAGTGGCCGAGCCATGCAGGATGTCACCGACCGGCTGTCAGGTATCACCTGCTTCAGCTCCTCTGAGCTTTTAGATCAAAAAGACTCTTAGGAAATGACAAACGTTTTGAGGAAATGTCTCTGAGTGGGCAGTGCAGAGCTCACCAAGACGCAGGCGGTCCTGGGCTGGTGCGGAGCTGCCGGTGGGACCACTCGGGACCTGCCTCCCGGGAAAGAGGCTCTAAAAATACCCTCACTGCCTCCCCACCTGGCCGGACGGCAGAAGTCAAGGGCATCTCTAAGAGTTCCCTTTTCTAAAGCAAGTGGCCATCCTATAGAAAAATTCATGATAACTGGTGTTTCTGAGGGTCAGGTTGTTCCATCCTCAGGGCGCAGGCGTTCCTGGAGGAGAAATGTTGCTTTCTTGTTGGGAGCTTTTTGAGGCTGAGGGCTGCAGAGCCTGGAGAGTCGTAGYGGAGGCAGAGCCTGTGCACAAGCAGAATGGGCAAGGGTAGTGTGCAAGGCAGGATCTGGGGGGAGAGGGGCAGAAACAGACAGTCCAGTCCTGGCCGTTCAGGTTCCTTGCCTGCAATGCAGGTAAGACATTGCACTCTGATTATTTCAGCATGGTCTAAAATACAGTCTATTTCTATAGCAGTACTGTCCTACACACTAAAAATGCAGCTTATAATTGATTTATAATAGTAGCTTGTTATGTACAGCCAAGGAACGGAAAAAAATGATAATCTCAATATAGACTAAAGACTATTTATAGCCTTGCTTTAATTAGGTTTAAATCCACTGCTAATTAGGCCAGCATCTTTTAATCCAAGGTTTAATACAATTTGCTTCTTCATTATGCAGCTCAAAAGGGCATGTTTAGCCATGGTGAACGTAAAAAGGCCTTTAAAGATAAATTGAATAAAGTAAATCTGCATGAATGTAGAATTTAATTTTACAGTTATTTTAATCTCTTTCTTTCCAATAAAGCATTTGAACATAAATTGGGACCACTTTAGCGAGAGCAGATGTTCTCTCTGGGATTTAACGGGAACAGACAGCTCTTTCTCTTCCAAACTCCATAGTGACCACTGTGTTTAATAGCATTAAAACTCAAATTAACTTCCATTTTAAAATAGGGACCATAAACCTTTGCTGCCTTGTTTTATGTGCTTTCAGTGGCTGTTTAAATGTTGATAACTGATGCTAGATTAACAGGGTAGTGAAAATGAAGGTCCTTCCACTACAGAGTAATATATGCTTACCACATAACACTTCCACCAAACGGAAAATAAGAACTCTGCCTCCAGACTGTCTCAGATCTCGATCTCTCAGCAAAAACTACCACGCAAGGAGCTTGTTGGCAGTRAATTTCTGTTTACATTTAATATAGTTACCTGTTCAGCTCAGARCACGGTCTGAGAGCAGATCTCGGAGAGAATGTGAGGGGACACTTGCTCTTAGTTAAATTTCAGCCCCCTTTATAACACCTTCTATCTCTTCCCCTATGGCTGGGAATATTATGAGYATAAATGTCGTTAAGGTTGAGATGCTCAGATACGGTGGCATAGGAGCTGGGTAATTGTTATCTTGAACAGCTGTTTCAAACTTCAGGATGTCTATTAGAAGCCACAAATATGATAAAAATCTCAAATTAGGTGGTTCTGCCAAAGACATCWGTCAGTCACTGATGTTTCTAATAAGACTGTCAAGCATCACATCTCTTTTGTGGGCTGGGGTTTTGAAATGTGGTATAATATTGCCATTTGCAGTGTGCCACTCAGCAAAGGGACCTGCCAGATGAGACTTGTGGCATTTTTTCCTCAAAGGTCACAAAAACGTGATCACTCTTTTTGTGAGAAATTTTTCAATTATACTTTTAAGGGGCATTTCAAAACTTCCTGCAGCTAGTTGAGATGACCTCCTAATGGAAATAAATAGAGATTTGACGTTATTTGTCATTTGTCGTACAGAAGTAGTTAATGAAACAGTTCACACGGCGTGCGTGGTTCACGTCGGTGGGTCTGCCCTGGTGGGTGCGAAGCCTCTGATCGGGGGAAGCTGAGGTCCTCGGGGGTCAGCCCTTCCGTTCGGCGGAGGACAAGCGCTGCTGCCGGTGCCGAGATAATGGGGCAGTTGGGGGATTGGGATAATTGGGGGATCCCGCTGGCACCCCAGGTGGCAGTGAGCTGGGAAATGCTTTGCAGACCCCCCAAACGAAGGTAGGTGCTTGTCCGTACCAAGCCTCCTAAGATGCTTGTGTCTCCGGCCGGCAGTGCTGGTGGCGTCCGTGTCGCGGCGGAGGCGGCCGGCGGTCGAGCGCTACGCCCTGCCCGTCCTCTGGCACCTCCTGGGCGGCATGATCGGCAACGGGGTCCTGCCCGGCCGCGGCGGGAACGTCCGCAGCGCCGTCGCCCGGCTGGCCGGCAGCCTGCACGCCGAGATGGGCGCCGGCCTGGCCGAGCGCGCCGCCGGGCAGCCCCCGCACGTGGCCAGAAGCCTCCGCGACGTCTTGGAGCTGCATCTCCGGTGAAGGGCGAAGAGGGAGGTCGCGTGGGCAGGGCGGACGGGGCGTCGTAGCTCCGGGTATAAACAGCGTATGTCGAAATAGGCTTAAAGAAACCCCAAATGTATTTTTCAAAGTTTTTATTTCTTGCGCTCATGTCTCCCAAGGAGCTTATGTAGGCACAATTAAAAAAATTGTGTGTAAATGCCATTTGTAACTGTAAAAAAGAAAATAACATATTTGTATATATGCTTAAGGAGTAAGAGATGAGTGTACGTGCATAACTAGGCAGCGAGAGACTGGCCTGGGAAATGCTGGAGCCGGAGGGGCAGCTGGCTTGGCTCCGGGAGCAGAGCGGGAGAGACGAGGCGCCCTGGGATGAGCGCAGGGTTAGGCGAGGGAGCGCAGCTGGCTCCGTTTGCCCATATGGGCCAGCGGGGGCTTTACACGTCTCTGGTGGCAGGGTCAAGGGGCTGCAGCCCTGCGTGTGCCCTGCGTGCATCATATGGGGGCTGGGGAGAAGTAAACCGTGGGCAAAAGTGTAATTTATATATATAATTACATTATATTACATATATAATTATATATATATAATTACATTTTATATAATGTGTTTTATGTGTGTGTATATATATATATTCTCAATGTTTTTATTTCTGTCCTGGGGAAAGGGAATGGTTTGCTTTGTTTGTGGACCAAAAAAACATTTCTGAAAGTGAGATTCAGGAAGAGGAGCAAGGAAGAGGAAGAATTTCTTCACTGTGAGGGTGATAGATCACTGAAAGAGGTTGCTCAGAGAGGTGGTGGAGTCTCCTGCTCTGGAGATACTCAAAACTCGCTTGGATGTGATCCTGTGTGATGTGCTCTAGGTGACCCTTCCTGAGCAGGGGGTTTGGACTAGATGATCTCCAGAGGTCCCTTCCAACCTCAGCCATCCTGTAATTTTGTGATGGGACGTGCTAGTTCACCACCACTCAGTGGAAGTGCAGGGAGAAGGGACAGAAAACAGAAAGGCACAAGGCATGCTGGGCCCGTGGAAGCAGAGTTAAGAAAAGGATGACAGGCTCTTAGCAGGTAYGAAGGTCTTGTCTGAAGTCAGGAGGCCAAGGCATATGCAGGGAGATCTGCCCAGCCCAAGGGTTTGGGGGTCTTAGGTTATTTGCTTTATTTATTTTATATGTCTAAAGCTAATACAGGACTCTATCTTGCCAGATACTGTCATTGCATTTTGGGTCACCTTTTAAAGGATCTCTTTGTCTCTTTAGTACAGCATAGAAAGCATAGAGAGGGTATGGGATTTTTTTTTTTTTTTTTTTTTGAATTCCGGTTTTGTGTTAACAGGGGGTTTTCAAGAACTTGGAACTTGTAATTTTCTGGCACATGATCCAGGCCAGGGACTTGCTCTGAAAGGCAGGTATTTCCAGGGATCATCCAGGGCCTGGTGGAAGCCACAACTCTTGGAGAAATGCCAGAATATTTTGGAGTTTGGCATCTTGGGATGCTAAAAGCTAACCAAAACCAGGAAAGGCCTGGTAGTGCGCAGTATTTTTGTGGAAGTGACAGGGCTAAGAGGAGTATACTTGTACACAAAAATGCTGAATGTGAAACATCTGAGCAAGCCAGAGGATGGCTGAATTTAAAAAGCAGACCTTGAGTAGTGTCCATTCATAAAAGGTGGCATCTCTTGAGGTTTTGCCTCCTCTGCCTCAGAAGTTGTTCTTGCAGTTGTGCTGCTCCGTGGATTTCTGCCTCCGGAGCCCTTCAGCCGCTGCYGGGCACAGGCTGCCTTTGCTCTGCCCAAGAAATGCTCTTTGGTTTTGCTTCCTCCTTGGCTAGCTCCAGCCCTTGGGAAGGCAGCAGGAACTTTCTGCACTGAGGAGAAAAAGRCTTTTGTGCACATCAGAAGCAGCCTGCCAGAGCCCATTCTTGTGTATGTAGTTGTAGCACTTGCAAAGCAGATTTAATATGTAACTGGTTTCTTAACTCTCTTTGCCTGGAGCACTGCTTTCATGTACGTTGTTCCACATAGTCGGAGAGAATAAAGTGTTGCCTGCCAGTACTTATTTCCTGTCTGGATTGTTTTTTTCCCCCTCCCCTTTCCACCTGAGATGCTTTTCCCATGAGAGAGACAATCTTACCACAGAAGGATCAAATTTAGCTGACACAGTGACTCCACCTTCAGCAAGGCAGGAGAGCCTGGGGGTTTTAATGGGGTAGGGGTTAATACAGCTCAGGTGAGCTCTCCTGCCATATCCTTGCCCAGGTGCATRTGATAAGCTATTCAGAAGCTGTTAAAGTTTTTGGAACACATGAACAGCTGTCAGAGCAATGCTGGACCTTTTTCTAGCTCTGGTATAAATCTCTGTATTTCCTTTTTTTTTAATTATTTTTCTTATAATTTTATTCCAGAAGTCTCACCAGAAAAAAAGACTGTAAGCTACACTTGTAAGGCCAGTTTAGTTCATTTAATTACTACATTTAAAGTGCAGTGTAACTGCTAATCCCCAAGAGAAGTCAGTACAGTGGAGYAAATGTAAGATAATCTCATACACTGGTTTACTCTGCATTGCAACCTRCCAGACCCTCAAGATCCTGAGTCTGACACAGTCCCCTCCTGCTTGCTGAAGTTGCTGAAGGTAAGAAATGTTGTGATAGAGTGCAGGGAGAGGGAAATTCATAATTTCCTCAGGTCAGCATTTTCTTCTTGCAAAAACTCAAAGTATTTGTGTGATGATGTGGTTTGTGATCCAGAGTGCTTGTGCTGTGCAAAYGTGTTAGCTGGACCCTGAAGCCTCAAGCTCTTTGTGAAAATGTACCCCCACAACCTGAGTGGCTGTTGCCAAAGAGGTGGCCTTTTGGGATGGAGATGGTATGGAAAAGAAGAAGGCAGGTGGAGAGGGTTGCAGGGGAGGCTGGGCAAGGGAAATGAGGAAAATCCAGAAAGGATGGATAGGTGCAGGTATTGGAGAGAAATGTTGTGGTAAATGAGTGGTGGTAAAGGATGCTAGTGCATACAAAAAAAAATGGGGAAAGTAAAACATCTGCACAAGATGTGGAGGACTGGCAGGGGGGATCTGTGGAGCYGGTGCCGAAGGTCTCCAGGGCAGCACGTCGCGACCATAATTGACCTGCAGTTGTCTTGGTAGAGATGAGCACAGCAGAGCGTGATGAAGGCCTGAGAAATGGTGTTGCTTTCTGAGCCTGTACACTGTTGCTGAGACTGAAGGCTCATGCTGTAAATAATGTTGATGCTGCCACTTGATACTGCTGGGAAAGGTGGAGCAAAGATGTAATGAATCCACCTGAAGGAAACTGCTTTTGYACAGCTGGAACTAGGCTATAGAGTGTAAAAAAAGGTGATTTCGGTAGAACTTATTCTGTGCTAAGGTTATATGTGGGCTTAGAAACTAGCCATGAAAGTTCCCTCAAGTGGAGAGAGGAGGGCTGCACCAAGGTGGTTGTTTTCATCCTTGTTAAATCATGATGCAGGGGGCTTGGACTAGACGATCTCCAGAGGTCCCTTCCAATCTCAACCCTTCTGTGACTTGGTGATGGGAGTAAAACCGGTGGCATCCCTACCAAATCCCTAACAGCTGGCACTGAATCCTGATATGTGATAGAGCCTTTTATATCAGCAGGTGTGAGAAAACCACTCCAGCTAAAATTAGAGTTGACCTGAACTTTTAAGCCTGTAATTCTACCTTGATATCTTTAGCTGAAAAAAAAACAGTAACAGTATTCAGCAAACAAACTCCCCCTGACTATCCTTAAAAGTCCTATATAGTGTTTTAGTGCAATTATCAGCAGCAAAGGAGCTTGCAGAGCCCTCTCTGTGCTAATTGCCATGCCCTGGATCAACGCAGCCTATACTTTCACATCTGATTAGCACATTTCATGGCTGCTGCTTTTAAGACCAGAAAAAAAGGAAGTTTTGTTCACATCGGAGATGGGTGAAAGCTGCAGGTTGTTTGGATTGGTAGCTCCCTGCTGCTGGGTTCCCTATACACACATGTCTATATGCACACATCTGTGCAAGGAGACACTTATCCGTACCCTTGTTCTCCCCTGTTTGTACTGTCAGTGTATATCATATTTTAGGCTGTAGACTGCTTAGTTGTGATGCATTTCTGTCAGTGCAAACACTTTAATACTAGTACAAGTTATTTCAGTGCAAAAAGGGAAATTGGTTATGCTAATGAGACAACTTTCACACTGATATAACTGTGTCAATATTAGAGTCTCTATTGCTCTATATTATTATTATATTAGGAAGCTATATATATATTATATATGTATATGTATTTTTGCAAATTAACAGATTGCTCTTGTTCCTTTGTGCAGTTCCAGTAAGGCAGATAAATCTGTGCCACTACATCCTTGCCTCACAGTCTCTCGTTCTTGTCCTCCTCCCTCTTTTGYCAGGGCTTCTTTGTGTCATCTGCTGCTACTTGTTATTTAACATTACGATGGTGTCATTTTTTTCACAAGTCTGGGGCACAGCATAGTATAAAGTTTTCTAACTAGATATCCCATGTTCACAGTAGACCTGAACAAAGAAAACTTGGCCTGAAGCCCAAGGCTTTGCGCATTTGTGATCTGAGTAATTTCTGGCTTATATCTGTCYATCTCAATTTTATACATAACAGGAAAAAAAAACCACTGTTTTTCAAAAGGTGCATATATGTATGTATGTATGTATAAATAAAATCTGGAACAGCACTCAAATGGTGTCATTTGTAACTTGTTTGACCAAGGGAAAGTTGACTGTGAGGCCAACAACAGGTGAGAAGGGTTTCTCGAATCTATTTATACCAAGAGCCTGGATGACTGTTCAACCCACAGCTATGTGAGGATTTATTGATGTGGGCCAGTGCATCCCAGTGTAACAATTCCTGTGTGGCTGGAACAACCACTTTTGGGTTTAGCTCAGACTGTTGGAGCATGCAATCACTGACAACCCTATCACTGACAACTCTGCCTTTTTATACAAAAAAGAATATTTAACCATTTCACAATCATTTGAGTCTTTGCTTTGAATCCTTACTTTGAATCCATTTTAATTTGTAGCTGCTGTTAGTCCTCTGCCTTGGGGAAAAACACCTCGCAGCCCAGTGCAAACGATAACATTTTAACAGCAAGGTCTGTATGGTTGCCAGTTTCTGATGTTATAGAAGAAAATGCATGTGTGATGCGCTAATTAGGCTTTCTGAAGGAAAAAAAAGTCTTTTATGTGACTGTATGTACTTGCTTAGTTATAGATCTAATCCTGGTCTCTGCATAAAGCCCAAGCAGGGCAGCAAGTTCCAGGGGAGAACAAAATCTGTTTCAGTCTGAGAGCTTATACGGTTGTCTCTTGCAGCACAGTGAATGTGTCCTTCCAGGACTTTCCTTGGAGAAAGTTACAGGAATGACCTGCCTATTACAAAAACCCAGCAACTCCCACCCCCTCAAAAATACTTCCTCAGACATTTTTAATCCATTAGAGTAAACACAGTGAAACTTTTAAGCCTTACTGTACACTCAGTGTTCGAAGCATTTTTCTTTCCTTAAAGTCATTGCTTTTTCATACTAGGAATATTTCTTAYTCTTTAAACACACTAATGAACAGATATGGATGGTGTACTGTCCTCCTCRCGATGCCTCTGAATGCTGGTAATCTCTTGGTTTGCAAGACTGAGTTTAGATGTAGTTTGGGTCCTGGATCAGTTTCGTGTAAGTTTTGGAGGAAAAAAAAAAAAAAAAGCTTGAGATAACTGGATGTGCCAGAACCCTTGCTATTTTTCAGTGCTGCTTATCTTTTGACAGAACTGGCTTGTCCTCCACAAATGGTGGGTAGGAGATGGTCGGCACCAGTGCTGTTGTGTTGTACTTCTCGGGCTTACTAGGTTCCTGGGAAGCATCACCCAATGCACAGAGAAGTTCATATGAGTCCTGGCCTCCTTCCTTCTGAAAGGAGTCTAAACTCAACCCATCTAATGACTCTAAAGGTTTTTAATGCACTCTTTAGTTAAGTACCACCTTTTTATCTTATTTTTTTCTGATTTGCAAATAATCTTTGAAGAGGTTAGGGAAAGCTTTTTCACTGCATGTTGGAAGTACAGAGACTGCAGGGTTGCTGTTCAGCCAAGGGAACCTGGAGCATTTAGATGCCTGCTGTGTTGCTGTGTTCCTTGTGCTTCTGTTTTTTTTTTTTTTTTTTTTTTTTCTCTCTTTGAAGCTTGGTCTAGCTGTTTGACTCTTACAGGAACTCTTAAGGGAGTGCTGTGGAGCTGGAAATGGGAAATCTTTGACTTGCTGGAGGGCCAGCAGAGCTCAGAAGATGCAATACATGTTCTTTTGCTCCTGGCTGTTTTCAGGATAAGTAGTTCCTTAGTAATGAGTTTTTCGAAGTGAAAAATATACTATTACTGTTTTCATAATTGTCTGTGATATTTTCTAGGTTTCTTTATGTTACTTCTTAGAGATTCTCTATTACCAGTAGTTGTTAATTTGGCACGTGGACTGCTGTGATATGAAATTTGCCTGACACTCAGAGTAGGTAACTACCTGCCAGGATTCTTGGTCTTACTAGCTACTCATCTATAGTTCACTATGTGATAGCATACCCATCTTTGATGTTTTCTGTTCCTGGTGTTATTCACATACAAAGCTGTGATATGGAAACCTACTTGCATGCCAGAACTGTTATGATGATTCATGCACATATGTACATGCATGTATTTTCTCAAAAATGTAAAGGTGAAAGGATCTGCAAGGGTATCAGAGAACAGATAAAAATCTCAATATTCACAGAAGTCTGAAAATACACGTGTGTCTGTCGTGATGATCTGCTTGTTAACAATTTTTGCAAGTGGAGAGACAGAAACCTTTAAAGTAGAGGAAAGGTTTTTTTTGTTGTTGTTTTCTTTTCTTTTGGTATTGAACTGGCAGATTTTAATTTTGGACATACTAGATATTAGACTGATACTGAGTTTAACAGGGAGAAAGTTGTTCTGTTGGATTAACTTCTTAGCTGTGTATTTAAAAGCTGTGCACCTAGTGAATTCAGTGGTTTAGATTTTACCTCTGCAGTAGGTCACAGCCTTAACACCTATCTCTGTCTGGTCAAAAGTCTGTAAAGTTTTGTCTGCAACTTTATAGTTTCTGTTTCGGGAGGGGCACGTATTTGTTGGCATCCTTAGGCTTCAGCTTTGGTTTATTTATATTCTCAAGGCCCAATGGTTCAGTAGTATTAATAATAAACGAAGAGCAGTCTCTATAATACTGGAAGTTTTTAGTTTCTCTTTAATTGCTACATAATCAATTCAGCTATGCCTCAAGGAAAACTTTAATAAAGCAGCAGGGATTCACATGGAGGAAGATAGGCTTAACATCCCTTTCTCCTTTAAAATAACCTTGATAATGGGTTTATTTCATACAATCTATCTCCAGAAATCCTCACAGGGTTATTTAATGCAGTCACAGTGTTGTATATTAGTACAGGAAGAGAAACGAACAGGAAAGGAGGAGAGGTAAGAAGAGAGATRTTGAAATTCAGAACACTGGGAAAGTGGAGAGAAATTATGGATAATGAAAACTGCAGACACTTCTGTATTTTCAGTGGTGAAACAGGCTACATGCAGGGTAGGTGTATGTGAGATGAACAGAAATGGGAATGGAAGAACAGCTCTGGTCCTGTGTTTTGATCACCTAGCCCTGTTGTCTATTTGTTGGCTAAGGCTGCAAATCTTTTTTGACATGCTTCTTTAATTATTAATCCAAAATACCAGTGGGCAAGAAATGCAAACATGGGGTCTTTGCCCCATATCTTCAGATGATCCAGTATACAGTTCTGGATCTGTGTGGTTGACCTTCACAATTACTTGAAGATAACATGGAAGTGAATCCCCCTAACCCCTGCTGCAAGTATAATTAAACCTTCAGTATCTTTCACAGCAAGATCAAAAATCTCAGTTTGAAGTTTATACCTGCARAATACATCTATGCTAGCTGCAGTCGTGGTGACATGGAGTGTATCTGATGTGGAAGGATTAAAGACTTGCTAATTTAAAAGGATTTCTCTTCAGGAGATGTTGACAGTTCCTACTTGATGAGACATGACACAAAGAATAAGCCACTTCACCTCTCTCTAATGTGGTTTCTTTTCTTCCTATTGCAAGGGGATAGCTTCTAAGGAAATTCATCTTAATTATAAGATTTCCTAACTGATTCTAAAATGCTTTGGTTTTTAAGAGATATAGAAGTGCAAACACTGTCATTTTCTGATTTTATTGATAACTTGTGTTGTATTCTCAATCGCATTACTAATATCTGGGATATTGGAAGAAGTCAGATGAAGTAACTGGACTGTGTAGTAGTTTCATGTACTGGTCATCTTTAGATGCTGAGAGTGTGAAATGACAAGTCCCTTAAACCTTTAAGATTTGAGCAGTGTCGCTGGAAGCAAAGCCTGCTGCCAGCTTGTTGAGGGTCTGCAGACAGAGTGCCACTGTTGGCATGGTGTCATTAGCTGCTGTTTTCACCACTATGAAATCTTGGCTGTAAAACTGAGACTGCCTTGCTGTGAGCTCAGCCCCTCTGCAGTGAGACTCTGCTGCACTGACTGTGCTCTGGTCTCAACCCTTCGGACTAAAACCGCTCCCCTATGCTAGAACTTCTACTGAGCAGAGTGCAAAATTGTTGGCTGGCTCATGCTTAAATCAGCGTGTGGGAGCACTGGTAGCATGGCTGACCAGTTTTGATCAGGCAGTGTCTGTGTCCAGACTGGATCTTGTAGCCTAAAAGAACTAATTTGGTTAATGGAAGTGCAGCGTAAAGGAATTGATGTAAAGGCATTTCTAGTTAAATACAAAACAAGTCTAGCTTGTGCTGGGGGTGGGGGAGGAAGGTAACAGCACAGGAGACTAGTTAGTGCACTAAGCAAGGAATCAGCAAAATAACATTGGGTTGAATATTTAAGCCAATTCTACACAGAATATAGGACACATTATATTCAAATTTTACATTTAAAAACTCTTTTATTTACATCAGTAAAAAATAAATCTTCCAGTTGAGTATCATCTTACAAAACAAAAAGTTTCCAGAAATGCTGAATTCATGAAAAATGCAAGCGTTATCCACAAAAAATATAGTGTAAAAAATAATACCGGCTACCTAAATTGTTATTTCTCTGGGCTGCATACTAAGGTTACTCTTAATCTCCTGCTTGCAATACAAATTGAAGACAAACACCTTGTTTGCAGGAGCCCTGTACACTAACTGCATTGAAGAGTTAGCTACATGTAGTTATTCCATGCTGCAATTTCGTGAATCACTCCCGAAGAAGATCTCTTTCTTGAATGTAATGCTTAGTTCACTTTGACATCCTTACAGCAATACCAAAACCCTTCAGAAACTGCTGTGTTTACGTGGAAGCCCATTTGCTGATGAGCTTCCTGGTATAGTCAGCGCTTGGAAAGACACTGTGCTAGGCTGTCGGTGCATGCACCATGTCTTCAAGGGAGTCTGTTTTTCGGGGAAAGACTGGCTGTTTCCATGTCTGGCCAGCATGCGAATGATAAGACTTCTAGCTTGGTTGTTGCAGGGAAGAGTTTCCCTATGCGTTGCTCTTGCACCAGAGAATAATTTGGTGTTGGAGAATGCGAACAAACACTTTCTGTTATCACTCATCTTGGATGGCAGGAAATTCCAGCATAAAACCAGAGAACTGACCAGCAGAACTGACAAACCCCAAACATACGCAAAATATATTTGTATTTTTATGACATTAGAGAGCTATAATACTGATGAGAGGGGAAAATGCCTGTAGAGTTTGTCCTGCTGATGATCTCTGCTGTACCTCCTTGATGATTTCCCACTTTAACTGGGGGTGGCACATTTGTCTGTGTGCATACAATGTGGATGTGTTGAGAAAAGCCCCTTTGTCACCTCAAGCTTGCAAGCCCTTGCTGATTCAAAGCACTCATTTTACTTGTTTTCTGCAAGTTACTACTTTATATTCAATACCCACTTAAATAACATGATTAAGGTTTCTCTGTTTCTGTGGCATAAAATGGCACTGAGCTTATTGAAGGATGGTTGTGATTAAGGCAGTAGAATCAGACTTGGAGTTTAGTACCCAAAGAAGTCCCTTGTACAGCATAAGACAAGCCTCAGTTTCCCCATTACAACAGTGGGAAGGAAGGCTTAAAATTCTATGTGTAGGTGAAGTGTCCAGATACTACACTAACCTATAGAAAAGAATGAAAAAAATCTTAGTAAACAGGAATATATATGGCTGTTTCTGGATCTTGTACAGTAAAAAAATGAAAACATGTCTAGTTTTAATTTAAAAAGATGTATCTTAATTCTGATGATAAACTAGTACTTTGAGCAAGATCCAATAAATTATGAAACTGTATTTTAGCATTTTAGCAGGTGCTGTGACAGCCTAGGATTAGCTAATTGTAAATAACTTTTTCCTTCTTTGTTTGTTTTAACAATGATCTGTCCAGACTATCTAGTAAAATTACAATAAATCCCCTCAAACTGTATAAATCAGAAAGAATATAAATCTATTTCTGGGAGAATTGGATTCTCTTATATGCCAGCATTCTGTTTCAAAAAAGACCCAAACCAAAACATAATGTGTCCTTAGGTGACTTAGGATTTATAATGTAGTTTGATTGGGCTATTACAAAACCACTCTAATCAGGATTAAACCCTGTACCCTGGGATTTAGGGGGCGATGAGATTATGTGATAGTCAAAAGTGCTTTAGAAGATCTAAGCCTTTTTCTGAGAATAATATTGTTATTTTATTCCTRTAAAAAAGGTTTCTTTTTAACTTGTATTTGATCTTATTCTCTCTCTGCATGTTCATAAATAGCTAGCGTAAAGTTGTGGCCTTGCTGGAGCTATTTTAGTAATAGAATCCAGTGGGTCCAGGATTTTACCCACCCTGGGAAATACCGTAATAGCCACTTTTTACTTATCAGAAACTGTGATGCCTCATGAATAAACAGCGCATCAAATAAAATTATTTCTGAAAGTTTGCAACTCCTTTAGCTAAACAGTGAAACAAAGGATTTGGCTATAGGCTCTGAGTAGAATTAATTTGTTTCACACCTGCCAAACTGATMAGTATGTTTTTTTGCTAAATGCAAATCTTTCAGTTAAATCATAAAATACCATCAAAAGGAGAAGCAACTGGCTACCACTCTGCTGATGCTCATTAGGATGTTTGGGGCCAGTTTGGGTTTCTAGATGTAATGCAGTTGCATTGCTTCCTTTTGGTAAAGCCTAATGCAGTGATTTGGAGGCTTGAGTAAGGCTGTTTCATCACTCCAGGGTCCCAATTTTGCTTGTGCTTTCTGTTTTCTAAGGTGCTTCTGGTGTCACTCTTTCTGCAGTCGCTGGCCCACAACATAGAGCTCGGGGTGAGAAGCTGACCTGCTGGACTCCTTGATGTCAGAGACACCAAGGCTGTTCCAACAGTCGCCTCCTTTTCTGGGGCTCTCCTCCAAGCTGCGGAAAGAAAGGTGCTTAAGTTAAGAGGCTAATGAATCATGGCTTTTTAAAACAATGCTGATTAGACCATGTTAACTCACTATGCACAAATGCTGCACAAGTACTGTGTAATTCCCTGTCTCCTTCTATGTATATGGTTATACACAATCTGGATTTTATTTTCCACGTTCCCTCCTTTGTGATGCCAAATGCATTGTACTGTCCTCTCCCAAAACTCTCCTGGAAAGTAAATATTTCGAATGTTTAATAGGAGATCAGCATTAATTTGAGTTCATCTGTGGATAAAGACAGGTCTGAGCTAAAAGTCTTATTCCAAATCCAAGTTCCACTGGAAGAAAGGTTTTATCTCTGTTACATATATATATATATATATATATATATATTTAGCCTGCTTACGGTAATTTCTGAGTATGTCAACATGACTGTGGGGTACATACTCTGGTGGTATAAATCTGCCACTTTGCAGACAGGAAATGTGAGATACAGAAAGGGTAAATGATGTTCCTGAGGTCACATAGGCAAGCTCTATAAACTTGAATGAACATCTCTAGAGTTTTAGATTTTTGCCTACACTTTTGACAAATCAAGTCTGGCTATAGCAGAAAAGCTATTCCTGAATATCTCACTCTGTGGGCAATGTGAAGCAGTAAGAGTGGCTTAAGTTAAACAAAAGGAAATACTTCAGAGTTATTTGGGAATAATTTTTTGGTTTTTTAGTACATAAATTGCCTTAAACTGAATTAGCTTTTGACTATAAATAAGCTGTTATATTCGTATTCAGCCTGCTGGGACCTGGATTCAATGATTTGAATTGCTGGGTGAAGAGATTTGTGACAATTCATAATGCTCTAATCCAAGTTCAAACATCCTCAAATGCAGAAAGTCTCACTTACTCTGCTTGCTTTGGGCCTGACTCACTGAACCAAATCCCTTCTGAACCCCTTGCCTTGAACAATAACTCAGTAACATTTAATCTTTTATCTCTGCTCTACCTCTTGAGAGTAACAGCACCAATGAAATCATATTTTAACTACATACACAGAAATCCTATTACAGATTAAAAGGATTTCTGTAAGCAGAGCAACTGTACACACCTTGATAATACGCCAGTACTGTTGATCGTTATCAAATGACCAAGCTTAGAAACCAGCATGGTTGCTCAATATATCAATTGTAATGACTTGAGCACTGAAACCTTAACTTGAAAGTCTTGTTCCAAGTGCCCTAAGATTAATAAGAAAGCTCTAGCTCCAGTTCTAGTTAGTGCTAGTGGTATTTTAAGTCTTGATATTCTTTAAAGTATTACATGGGAAGGAGATATACTTGGGAAAGGAGCACTTTCTGCCTTGTAGGGGAACAGTGAGAGTGCAGGAGAACCTGCAAATCTACATACAGCACTGACATTTAATACTGGCAATGCTAGCTAGTAGAATGAGAGGAAAGTTGCCTCCTGTTTTGGTGTTGCTGCTAAAATAGAGTGAGTGGGAGAGCGGACTCAGCTGCCTGATGGATCACTGGAACATGTTGCTTGTACCAGCTCCTGCAGGTTAATCTTTAGCAATCTGCTTCCCAGCAAATGGATGTCTTAGTTGTGTGTGGATAAATGGAGGGACACATCCCAGAATATGCAGAAGCACCTGAGAAACTGGCTAAATCAGGGATTCTCAAATTGTTTCACCCGTTAGGGATGCTATTGCAGATTTGCATCTGTTCCCCTCCCTCCTGCAGCGTGACCAGTGCTTGAACTTGTCTAAAATGAAAAAAAGGTATTTTCTTGATTATTAACTTTCTTGATTTTCTACATTTTTCCAGACCTTCTACTCATACAGCACATAATATCTGTCTAATGTGCCAGGCCAATGTACTTCTTTGGAGAAAATACCAGACTTCTGTGGTGCTTTGCTTCAGGATAAAAGTTAGCAGCCAGTAGCTGTTTTAAGATGCTGTAACATGAAAGTATTGTTTATCCACAAAATGGATAACATATGCATGATTATCTCTGAAGCCTTTGTTAAACACTCAAGATTTTGTTTCCTATCTTTAGTGGGGTACCTATCAAAGGAGCAGGGAGATATATATGGAGTAAGGGGAAATTTCTGGCTGTGGAGAAGCCAGCTGGGTAAGGATGCACCTCTGGGTGAYGGAGGATCCCTTTTTCTCTGCACTTGGCCTATTTCTTTTCTCAGTCTCCTGACTTTTCTCCATGTCCGGTAGTCAGCATCAGAGGAAATTGTGCACGTTTTGAGAGAAGCTCCTGTGTATAGAGGAGCTGGAAAGGAGCTTTGAGCGGGTTGCTAAAGGGATGGGGGACTGGCAGCCTAAGGGAAGGTAGGAATCGTATGCAGGGTGAGGGCCATAGCACTCATCTGGGAGAAAATGTGTCTAAAAGCATGAAGAGGCATTGCTAAACTGGCAGAGAGGAAGAGCAAGGGAAGGAATGAAGGAAAGGAGACTCTGAATAGCTTGGAAAGTTGAGATCAAATGTAAACACCGTCAAAACGCGGAACAGGAACATAGCCTCTGGTTTGGAGAAAAAAGCTGAAATTTTCCCCCCTCAGCTGAGTGAATTGAGAAGGAGGGGAAGTCTCAGGTGGTTAATGAACTTAAGKAGCAAGATGGATCAGAGTGTGGTGGTTTCTCTGTTAGTCTGTCAGTGACATCCACCATAAGAACAGGGCTCAAACTCAAAGCTGTGGCAACCATGCTGGTTCTCAGCAGCAAGAGATGAGCAGCAGTGGTGACAGGGGTTCTCAGAGTTTTGCAGTGTGCAGGCTCCTAAAACAGCACATCTCTGCCTGTCAGCACATTTGCTATGAAGTTTATATTAGGCATTCAAAGCAAGAGCTGTAAAAGTTTACTCCAAGCAGCTTATCTTAAATTTAAGAAAAGAAACAATGGTGTATTACATCTTAAAGCAATGCATGTGGTAATTAATGGAATAAYTTTCTCATTTACTTATACCGATATAAATTTGGACTAATTCAGTAGGACGGCTCTTGACAACCACTTGCGTAAAAGGCAAGATGAATTTGGCTCAGTATATATTTCATTCTTTCAAAACAACTAGAAATGTTGTATTTCATAACACTTATATCAATTTTTTTCATGAAGAGATGATTTATAGTGCTTTTTAACATTATTCTTCATGCTGTGACAGACTACAATACATAGATAATACACACCATTGAAACACGAATTAACTAACAATTTATAAGAAACTGTTTTTAAAATTGATCCATAAAGCTGCCAGGGCTTTTGTCTTGCAAAGTTTGATTTAAAACCTCTTTTGAAAACATTTATTTCAGGTAGTAGACCTTGGAGTAGACAAAGCTTAATTCACACAGTACATTACAAGAACAGAAAACCCATGCAACAATGTGTATTTCTCTTAGGAAATCTTTGAATGTCAGAGTATAATGCAATATTAGAACTCAGAATGCAAAACTATTAGTGTTTCCTGGGTTTTTTTTCATACTTTGTTCAGCACATTCCTCTTTTGTGAGTGTGAGAAACTTGGTTCTTATTTTGTTCTCAGGAGAGGAATGCCTAGACACCTGACTTTGGTAGACAAGTTCATTTCTCTACTCACAATGCATTGTGTGTTTGTTCATTTGTGAATGCGAYTTTATTTCCCATTAGGATTGGTCTTGCAATTCCTACTCATCTGGACTACTCAAGTGATTTCAGCTCTTCTGCAGGCAAGAGTAAAAATACTCCTCATGTGAGGAAAAGTTACATTAGCAGGGTCTTAATCCTCTTGTGTAGCTTAAAGCTTAATGAACTTAAACATACTAAGATGCTGAGAAACTAGAATAACAACACTTTGTACTTGCAGGCTATTACTCTGCTCTCAGAGTACTTCCCAAATACTCATTTCCATTTCATAGTCTTTTTTTGTGACTTTTTTTCCAAGTGGTGGAACAATTTTAAAGATAAGCCTAGATTTTTCAAAAATGTCCACTAATTGTTAGGTGCATGGAATTTGCATGTTTGTGTTTAAATTTCTTTAATCTGATTTTTTTTTTTTTTTTTTGGAGCAACAGATCTCTGGTAGCCTGGGAGATTTTTCCACTTTGCAGGCTTGGGCTGCAGACCCATCAGATTTGAACTCAGTGCCTAGATCTGAAAACCTGCATGACAAGCTCAAAACTTCAGGCTATAATTCTGTCCATACAGATCCTTGCCTACATGTAACATGTCAGTCATTCTTGCTGGCTGTTTGAAATACCTGAATATAGAATTCTGCTGAATGTTTTATTGGCTCAGAGGCTGATGTTAAGAATGATATCCTTTCTCTCAGCCCAACTTTATCTTTTCATGGTTGCTTAAAGATGTTGATAATCTGAATGTTATTTCACAGCTTACAAGAATTTAATGTGGATGTCTTTTATCCCCTGGCCCAGTCGTGCCATGAAGGTGACCCTGAATTCTCCCCAGGGTGCCTGTCACAGCAGGCAGTGTAAGGCTTGAACAAGCTGTGGAAAGCAAAGCTTTTCCTTTGTTCTGACTGGCTGCTGAAATCCTGGGCAAGGCAACGTTGYATAGGTGTCCTTGCCTGGACACCTGTTCGCACATAAACAGGGCCCCTTCCCTGGGAATATCTTAACTACAGTAAATTCCCACCAGAAACTTAGAAAGTTAACATAGTGCTATATCCCTTCCTCCTTGGTCTAAGGTGGAAGTACCTCCTACCTTGCCTGATTAAGCGCAGGTTCACTGCCAGCTGACACAGGAGCAGGAAGACGAAACTGGACCCCTGGCCGGCGGTCGGAGAAACTCCTCTTCACAAAAGGCTGAGGATTGGCAGCRCTCTGAGACAGCTTTCTGGGCCGGTCTCCAGGCTGCCTGAGAAGCATGCTGCTCCTCTGGGGAAATGAGGGAGCTTCTGGCTGGCTTGTGACCTCTGCTGTGGGTTTGCCAAGTGGTGGTGGAGGTCTAGCTTCAAATAAGGAGGAAGTCGCTGGGCAGAATATTGAACCAACATTGCTGCCTCTCTTTGAGGAGAAGGGTTGCTGCTCATCCCCAGTATCCAAACTGGCTTTAAGTCCCTTATATGACCGAGATGGAGAGGCTGGTGGGGAGGGAGTGACTGGGAATGGAGGTGGGCTTGCATCCCTGCGGCCAACTGGGGAACCTGACAGCCTGYGTGGAGATGGTGAGCTTTGCTGGAGCCCTGCAGGTGGGCTGAACAGTTTCCGTGGGGCTGGCGGAGAGGGCAGCTTCTTCTGTACCGGAGGGCTGGGCACCCGTGGGCTAGCTGGGGGGCTAGGTTTCCTCTGCATGGTAGGTGAGCTCGGCTGTGAATTGTTAAACGCCTGCAGAGTGTGTCTGTGATATGCAGGTGGACTGAAAAGCCGTTTCTCAGTTGGTGGAGAAGAAGGAGGAGTTCTTGTTGGGGAGACCTTCCTGACAAAAGCTGAGCCTTTTTCATTTTTTCTCAGTGAATTGGGAGAGCTATGCTTCTGGTATTGCACTGAAGTTGCAAGTGAACTGGGCTCTTTGCTCTCTGAGTTATTGCCATCTGTTTTTGAAACCTCACTGGGATGTTGAAGAGGAATAATTTTATGGGTTTGCTTATACAAATCTGCAGCCTCTTTTCTCTGGGTTGCCAGTATCTCTTCCTGGCTAGGGACATGCACATTCGTAGGATTCAGCTCCAGAGAGTATTTCCGAAGTTTCTCATCCACTCCAGTATTCCTTACGGCTTTATTAGCAATCACATTGGGGTTGTTGATATTTTTACTTGGTAATAAGTCAATGGACTGGAGAGAAGCTTTGATTTTTGGGGAAATGTGTGCTCTCTTAGTAGTGTGAAGTTCTGTTTTGGCAGGCTTTTTGGCATCTTCTGAAGAGCTTCCTTCTATTCTGGCAGTTTCTTCAGACTCAGATAAGCCAAAGGAAGTGTCCATTAACATTTCAGGAGGTGGTGGCGGCAGATTTTCAGTGTCTTCATCAGTATCCTCCTTTGTACCCTTTGTGCTGAATTCTGCAGCTGGTGCAGGAAGAAAGGCATTTGGGAAGTTTGAACAAACTGCATCGGTGTTTCGAAGGTTTATGTCGTCTTCTGGTGAAATACGATGCTTAAAACTTAAAGGTGCCAGGCTTTTCTGAAAGGGAGGAGTAGGTGGAATAACTGGAAGTCCAAATTTTCTGATGCACTTTATTGGTCCTAAAGATCTTAGAGGTGTGTCTTTTACAAGATCATCAGTAGGACTGAATGTTTCAATAAGCTTTCTGACAGACTTACGGGAGGCACAGCTACTGCTGTTCAGGATTTGTGTTCCGCGAGGCTCGTCATCTTTGCTGCCTGATGACTCCTGTGGAGACACAGTAGATCTTAAGGGCTTCTTGCCTCCTCTTTCATCCAGATGAGTGGCAGAATTTTGATCAACCATATACAAAGGGATTTTATCCTGGTTAGGCAATATGCTGAAATTTTTTGAGAGGCAAGCCTTCAGTTTGCTAGAGGATCTAGACGCAACATGCTCATCCTGTAAATAAGATGCTGTTCTTGATTTCCAAGGCTCCTGGTTGCTGTCTGAGTCCTTGTTTCTGTAAAACATTTCCAGTCTTTTGTTGAGCTCTTTTTGAGTTCTTTGAAGCTCTAGAAGGGTTGGGTCCTCTGCCTGGCTTCTGAGAGACTCCTCTGACCTGGACCGCCGTTGTTTCACTAGGGTTTTCTGGCTACCCGTTGCTGTACTGGGCCTTGCTCTTAGGACTGTCCTTCCACTCTCATCCTCTATCCATTCCTTATGCTTACATTTAGCTGGGACAAACTTGATTTTTTCACTGATGGCATATTTCATCTTCAGAATCATTTCCTCTGTCTCTGCATTCTCTGTCCTCTTTGTAGATTGCCTTTGTGTATTATCAGTTACCGCAGGTGAAGATAGAGGCCTTCTTGGCAGAATATCCTTCCTCATCTCTGATAAACTTGTGCTGTCATCATCCTCCCCAAGGGTGCTCCCTTCGTTATCATCAGAAGCAAAATCTGTGGATTCACAGATTTTGAAATGTTCACCTTCCTGAGTAGAATCAGACTGGAAGGAGTTATAAGAATGGCTTTTGTTCATGCTTGCATGTTCAGGCATGGTAGAAGCATCTTTTGGAACTCTACTCTGACAAGAAGATACTTCTCTACTCTGAACAGATGAGTAAAATATATCTTTAAAATGTCTTTCAACTGCAGAGTCATGGGCTGTGGCTGAGCCTGGCGATGCTGTCCCATCACAAGTGTGCTGTGCAGCTCTGATGTGCTTTTCAGATAGATGGCCATGTGCACAGGAATCACAGCTTGCTTGTCTTCCAAGATGACTGAGAGCACTGAAGTCTTTGATAGATTCATTGTCTGCTCCAATGCCACTGTCCTCAGAGTAGAGCGTTCTATCATCACTGTGGGATAGGGAGGATCCCACTGTAGAGGCTTCGAGCAAGCTTATTGTCTGTAACAGGCGCTCATCAAAACTTTGCTTTGCTTTCAGTTTTACTTCCAAGTTGCTTGCAGCAGACTGCAGGTAGCTGCATGTCTCCTGAAGGGCATCAGAGGTGAGGGAGGCCACTGTTCCATTGAGCAACTGCATTTTATTGACGGTGTACTGCAGTAATTGTTGCAAGAGATCAGGGTGCTCCTTCAAATCTTTTTCTGCTGGCCATGCTAGATTCCCACCTATATTTTTGAGAAGATTTTCCCCATCATTGGCAATTTCTTCCAAGAGCTGGTTGATTTCATCAAAGCGAAGTACCAGGAAGCTTACCATCTGCTGCAAGAAGAGCTGAGTTTGTGTAGCCTGGTTGGCCATATGAAGGATAGCTTCATATTTGGAGAGGTTGGGATTTAAGTAGGCATAAGCACTCTGATGAGCCTTAACAAGCAGTTCTGGGAAATCTACCTTTTTCTCTGTCTCATGTTGAGGCAAAATGGACTTTTCTTTAATTTTGCAAGGTCGACCTTGCTTTGCCAGTTTATGACTTTTTTGCTTTTTTCCTTTCTTTGAGATTTTCTTTCCATTGCTTTCATTCTTGTCATCCCAAATGAAAGTTGATGCTTCTGATTCACAGGAGCTTTGCTTTCTGATCTGTATGTCCTCAGTGATATGTTTTTGGGACTCAATAAGTTCAGACATAGCTGCTTCTGCATCTGTGGCTGTCCTCTCGGTTTTCTTTTCTGCCCTGGCAATCTGGGGATCTGAATGACCCTTGGAAGATAATTGGAAATGATCCTTTTTGTCTTGCTCTGGTATTTGCTCCTCAGTTTCTCTTGGACAGTCCTTCCTCTGAATCTCGTACTGACCAAATTCATCAATAGTGTAACAAGACGAACCTTTAACTAGCAATGGAATTCCTTTATCTCCTGGATCAACACGCCAAATACCTTTGGGTTTATTCAAAGCCTTAAGACCATTTCTTGCAATACTATTAGCAATCTCGCTGCGAGAGGGTGTGCAGCCCATCTTTTCTCTGTCTTTGGCTTTATTTTTGCTTAAATATCTAAATGACCAAGGAAAACACAACAAAGAATCAAACTCACTGTTTCATCCTGAACTCCAAACCAGCCTTTTTCTTACAAGTTTTCATTGCAATCCCAGTTTCATTGTCAGCTGGCGTTGTTGTTTACTTGAAGTCTCATGTGCCTACGGCCGAAGATCTGGTCTTGATGGTGTGCACTATCCCATTGTACTGTTTCCACTCATATTTTCTTCTTTGATTCAGAAAAGGAGTGTGAAAGCTCTGATGGGTTTAGAGCTAATGGATTAAGAGGACTTGCGTACCTCGCTTCTGTCTTGACAGATGTCCACTACAAATAAGATTTTAAGCTTGTTAGGCTAAGCAGGCTCCAACCAGTCAGCACCCATGTTGTATTTATAAAGGAAGATTTTYTTCCACACTATATTGGGAGACAAAAGAACTTGTTGCCTTGATACACAGTCCATCCTTTTTTCCTTTATTACAGAAAAATACTGTACAATTGAATGCAGAGATCCAAAGGAAGAAACTATTTTGAAACCCTTTCAAAAGGAAACTATTTGAACAAGTGGCACATGCCACTGATACTCTTTAACCAAGAGAAAGGTGACCTTGGCGGAGTGTGTATCTACTGGGAAGTACAAGACATGGAATCAAATTGATTTGAGATGCCTGTTAAACTTCTACCTTCAGGGTCTTCAATGTTTTTCCTCTGTATGTGAGTGACAAGCTATTTATTTTTTCTTTCTGTGCCTTCCAAACAAGGTTTTGTTTTCTCCTCCCCTCAGGTGATCATTCATAGCAAGTTTTTTTCTTTTTCCCCCCCTTTTTCAGACAATTCCCCAACCTGAGAAGCTGAACTGCACAATAGCATAGCATACTATTAGTGGAATATTTTTTGCAYATGCAGTTAAGATGGTGTCTAAATCTAGTGAATCTAAGCTGAAGAATTTCAGATTGAAAAAAATTGGAAGTACCTTTTACTTGTTGTCACTGTAAATGCTGAGAATTAAACATCCTACAGTGCTCAATATTCAGTGACAGCATCTAACTTAATTTGGGAAAAGTTAAATCACAGCTTCAGTAGCCAACTTCAGGCTTTCAAAATTATCTATTAAGCAACCCCCCACATCAAATCATAGTTTTCTATAAAACCATAGATCTCTAAAATGAAAATTCACTTCTTCCTTCCTGTGACTACTTAGGGATAAATTTTTAATGTTCTTTGCAACCACAAAAGTGAAAAACTTATCTTTATTTCTTTTTCATGAACTAAGGGTTAGTTCTCTTAATTGCAAGAATTCAAGGGTTAAAACTCTAAGAAAAAAGTTAAACGGATATACTAGGTTAAAAAAATACTCAGTTCTGAAAAAAATATCTAGAACTATTCTTCAAATCACTTCTAAAACCAGGACAGAATTGTTCCTTTTGTCGCACTTTTTTACCACTTCACTTAATTGCTGCTTCCCTTTCTCTCAAAAATCCTACTCYGAAAGAGAAATTAAAGAAGGCAGAATAGGCTTTGGAATGCTGTGATGAAGCAGAAAAGAGAATCAYGGAACAGCTGAGGTTGGAAGGGACCTCTGGAGATTGCATAGTCCAATGCCCTGCTCAGAGCAAGGTCAACWAGAACAGGTTACTCAGGATTGTGGGTTTTAGTATCTCCAAGACTCCACAACCTCTCTGGGCAACCTGCTCCAGTGTCTGATCACTCTCACAGTGAAAAAGTGTTTTCTTATGTTCAGATGGAATTTCCTGTATTCCAGTTYGTGCCTGTTGTCTCTCATCCTGTCACTGGGCACCACTGGGAAGAGCCTGGCTCCATCCTCTTTACGTCCACGCATCAGGTATTTATAAACATTGATACCTCCTAAGCCATCTTTTCTCCAGCTAAACWGTCACAGCTCTCCCAGCCTTTCCTCATACGAGAAACGTTCCAGGCTCTTAATAGTCTCAGTGGCCCTTTGTTGGACTTGCTCTACCATATTTCTCTGTCTGGGAAGCCCATACCTGGACCCATCACCTCCAGATAGGGCCTGGCCAGTGCTGAGTAGAGGTGAAGGATCATCCYGCTTTACCTTCTGGCAGTACTCTTCCTCATGCAGGCAGTATGCAGTTGGCCTTCTCTGCCACGAGGGCATCTTGCTGGCTCACACTCAACTTGGTGTCCACCAGGACTCCCAAGTCCTTCTCTGCAGAGCTGCTTTCCAAACAGTCAGCCCCCAGCATGTAATGGTGCATGAGATTATTCCTCCTCAGGTCTAGGACCTTTTATTTCCCTTTGTTGAACTTCATGAGGTTCCTCTGGCCCATTTCTCCAGCCTGTTGAGGTCCCTCTGAAAAGTAGCACAACACTCTGGTGCATCAGCCACTACTCCCCGTTTTGTATTATTGGCAAACTTGCTGAGGGTGTACTTTGTCCTATTACCCAGGATACTAATGAAGGAGTTAAACAATGTTGGACCTAGAATCAACCCCTGGTGGACACCACTAGCAATGCCCTCTAGTTGGACCTCATGCTGCTGATCCCAACCCTTTGAGCCCAGCAGTTTAGCCAGCTTTCAGCCCACCTCGGTGTCTAGTTWCCTAGCTCACACTTCATTACTTTACCTATGAGGATGTCAAGGGAGACTGTGTCAAAAGCCTTAYTAAAGTAAAGAAGATAACATTCACTGCTCTCCTCTCATCTACCAGCCCAGTCATTGCATAAAAGCCCAACAGAGGGCTATTAGGTTGGTTAAGCATGATTTCCCCTTCCTAAACCCATGCTAACTGCTCTCAATCACCTTTGTACCCTTCACATGTCTGGAAATTGTTTCCAGGATTATTTTTTCCAGTACCTTTTCAGGGATCAAAGTGAGGCTGACTGATTTGTAGCTCCAGGTTAACTGATTTGTAGTTCCCCAGATCCTTCTCCTTGAAGACAGGAGTGACACTTGATCTCTTTCAGTCCTCAAACTTTCCTCAGTTGCCATTACTTTTCAATGATTATTGACAGTGGCCTTGCAATGACACTGGCTGCCTTCCTTAGCACTTGTAGGTGCATTCCGTCAGGTCCTGTGGGCTTGTTTATGTCCAATTTATTTAACTGTTCCCTAACCTGATCTTCCTCCACTGAGGATAAGTTTTCCTTGTTATCTTTTCCAAGTTTTTCTTTCTGAAAGGTGGTATGTGGATGATGATGATAGCAATAACCCCCAATTTCCCCCTCTGCTTCTCAAACTGACCTAAATGGATTCATATTTTAATTTCCAGGTGCATCTTTTCTACAGRAGGTAGCCATTTCTCAGTGTCATAAAGGTTAGAGACAACTCTGATGCTGTGTAGGAGTTCACTGTTCTAGGTTGCAGTCCTCTCTCTAACTGTTTGGGTGTGGGTGTCTCCTCTGATTCCCTCAATTTTTTTCAGGCTGCCAAGCTTATAGAATATTCTCATACTTTAACAAACTGTTTACAAGATTCATTCTGTGGTGTTGGACCATAATAGCAGAATGCCTGCATGGAAAGTCATAATTCTATGTAGTCTTATTGTTCAGTTTTCTTTCTGAACAGTGGCAGCAAAAGCACCTTGTTTTACTAGGGCAAGGCACAATAACGAATCCCAAAACATTTTTAAAACTCAGTATGCTTTTTCTGAAATATTTTTTTTCTGGAACAAATAAATTGTTCTTAATATACCTGATGGTATAGTCATTTCCCTCTGCTTTTTCGGAAAGCAATGGATAATTCCTTCCTGACTCTGCTTCTTGCAAGTGATGTATCTCATGTCTCTTCTACTTCTTTGTCTCCCCACAACGTGGTTTCTGCACAGTGGCCTCAGCTCTCTTGCACTCCCTTTTAGGCAAGAGAGTCTAAACAYGTCTAATGTGTTCATAGATTCAAGAAGATGGGGCAGATTTATGCATCCTAGAGGTCAGGATGTTCGAGCCCTTTATAAAGAAGTCAAGGAAAACAGCAGATCAAGGAGCTAGCCTTAATATATCTCTTATTTTCAGTAAGAGTTGAAAGACCTCTTCATGTAGMTTGCATAATGTTTTTCTGTGAAAAGCAGCTCCAACAGATCCATTGCTGGCATCAGAAACTTTAACAATTAGCATCATGTGGGTTGTTGTATTTGGAAAGATCTCTTTCTTTCCTTCCCTTTTCCTTTGAAAGATTGTCCGTCAYTCTTTTTTCCCCCTAGCTATTTCCAGTCTGTCATGCAAATCATACTGAAAATAGATGCGTGGTTTATTTGGGAGATCTTAACTTATATAAAATGTTTTTATAAAGGGATACATTTTGTCCTGCCTTTAATTGCAGTTTATTTATGTATGCAATATAACTATTTAACATTGTGCCAAACTTCAGCTGCTGTTAGAGAGCAGAAACTTTATGCCTCTTTTCAAACACTTCTGGAATTGTATTTTTTTTGTCATCCATGTTCTCATTGTTAAGCATGATATGTTAATTTGAACATTTGAGGCACTTAAGAATAAAATATAGGGAAACTGCCTTTACCTCCTGATCATACAATAAAAGAGAAGACAAATGCCTCTTAGGTAAAAAGCAGAGGTAGAGGAAATTGTTGAAAAGAAAGACAAATATTTTTGTGAGCAAGTTACTATAGAAATACTGTGGTTTACAGCATTACAGTTTACAGAACAGAAACTGAAAGGGAAACAACTGGTCATGTCCACATGGATGCCTATGTGTTGTTAGCTGCGAACCTGAATCGACACAAAACTGTTCTTCATGAACTGAACCTAGGAGTGTACCAAAGATGAGATAATTAAAGATTAAGAGAGAATTTCCTTCATCTTTCGATTTGCTCTCTTGAGAGAGGAGGTATTTAGAGGYGTGGAGAAGAGGCTTTGTGTAATGTGTGATTGGCTTCGTCATGAACGCAGCACAGCTGTGGTTAGGTGAAACAAGTGTGCATGCGGACTTTGTTTAAAATCTGTTTGCTCTTCCTTTCATATGTTTTCTTCCTACTGTTAAGACGAGCAGTGTTTTCATTTTGAGCAAGCTGTATGGTCAGACAGGGCTTTTGAAGGGCGCTGTCAGGCACAGTTTATGCACAGAGTAATAAAAACCAAAGACCAGTTTGAATGTGGGACTAGCAGCACTGGAAGTGCCCTAGAAAAGGGCAGAATGAGGGCTTAACCTTGATGGCAACGCGGTATTCAGAGTCCAGAGGTGCAGTCTGTGTGGGGTGGATTTTAGGGACATATTGAATGGAAAGGTCAGTTGGTAAAAACCATAGGAAATTTCAGTGCAAAATTCATTGACTAGCATAAACTGAAAAATTATGAATTGAGGAAAAAGATGAGGGGACAGCTTTTGAGAGGCTGGAGGATTTAAAGGGGAATGCACATAAATGCTTGAATCACTTTGTTAAAATCTTTTACGTTTGTGTATTTGTGGATAACTTTTGAGGAAAATCAAGTTTTGATTTGCTGAGATTATGTAGAACCTGAGAGATTAAAAAAAAAAAGAAAACAAACAAAAATGCACAACTTTAAAGAGCTCTTTTACTCTGAAATGAACTTTTTAAATTAATATCAGCAAATCGAATTTAACCAGAGAGCTATCATATCTGCTGGTCTTGATGTCAACAAATAAATAAAAAAAATCACTGCTTTTTATTTCAGTTTCTCCTGTAGAGCTGACACTGATCTGGGAGATGGCACAGGTGCTCTCCTTTCTGTAATCACTAGCAGAATTACTTTCAAGGTTTTGTTCTGTTTCCCCTATGGAAGCACACTGATGATGGTACAGCAGCAGAAATACCACAGAGGGCATTTTTTTGAAGTAAGTTTAGTTGCAAAGAATTTACTGAAACCAGGGAGTCGGATAAGCTTTTCAGAACTGACCATCTGAAACAGTTCATGTCCTTTTTTGTCTTTTTTTTTTTTTTAAAAAAAACTACTTTTAAATTGTTCTAGGTGAGCTATATGAAGAAATAAAACTGAACTCCAAGTACTTGATGTTTTCAAAAACTTGCTTTGCAAAAGCAGAGTCTTTCTTTAAACAGTAGATGAGCAAGAAAAAACAGGCAGTCTGCCTGTTCCTGCAGTAATAATACTTTATAAGGAAATTGTCAGGAGAATAAATATTAGTAGAAAATTAAACAGTCAATTTTAGAGCTTTACCTGTACAGGGATGTTGATGCCCCACAGCAGYTGAGAAAATTTTGATGGGTACTAACACCACTCAAGGCCAGGAGTAGCTTTGTGAGATGTATTTGTGTGTGCCTTTATTGCTTTTGAAACATTTATCCTAATGAATTGGTCACTGATTCTCATTGCTAACAAATCTGTGGGTATTTAAATACCTGCTATCTGTCATAGCTAATACATTCACTGCTTGTTTCAATAGTTAAAACAGAAAATGATAGTGATTGGCCAAAATATAAGAATTAAGGTCAAGAATTGTGTGAAACAGCAGAAAGCTTCAGGTACAGATTTCCAGAAATATTATTAAAAAATTAAAAGGGAACAGGCCTGTTTATCCTCGGCAGYGGTTACATAAGTACTCACAAATGAAAGAAGGTTTGTAGCTGTGGAGCATTTTTGAGAAAAGCCAAGTTTCTATCGTAGAAAGGGAATGGGTTCCTTTATCTAATGCATCTCAGGGAATCCCTGAAATCTGAGATGAATATAGCATTCCTCTTGGCTTCCCATCCCAGGGTGTGTCTCAYGCTGTGCTATGAGCACTGCTAGCTTCTGTAAACCGTGTCCAACTAGCAAGTAGCCTGGAGACCAACACCTGCCGTTCCTGCTCAATGCCAGCATAGTGTGCCGGTGATGCTGTCCTGCTGCAAGTCCTGCCAGGCATTTTCTCCTTTCTCTACCTGTGCTGCTAGTAAGAAGAGCTGGACAGATCTTGAGGAAGTGCTAGATTTGAGGATGTGGAGCTCTGAGGATTGGGAATCTGAAAGTAGCAGATGGGGAAGAGCTGGAATTTGCCTGCATCTAGCTGAAACTAGAAACCACAATTTACATTGCATGTTGGAGGTGGGAGGGAGGGGTGACATGTAAAATCATTAAAGGGAAATGTGAGACAAGATCAGTTCCAAGAATGATTCCCCAGGACTTCCCTAGTAACCCTTCTCAGCCCAGTACTTTCCATTCAACTCTACTCAGTGTTTTCCCCTTGTGCTTACACTTTGTCCATGTTGCAGTTCTCCTGAATTCTAGTCTAGCTCCAGCATTGYTAGTCATTTCCATTTCAGGCGCTTCACTAAAGTCCAAGTAGGGAAATGATGGGAAGGGCTGGAGAGAGTGACAAGGACAGGTAACCTTTTCTGTGGGAGAGAAATGTCCTGACCACAGGTGAATATACAGCTTCCCTATTTCACACCTAGCTCGGTAGGTAGCTCCTATATATGTTTTCTTTCTCTCCTAGAATATATGTCGTCTTTTGAACATGCTGGCTGTCTTCCAGGCAATCCAAAGCTGCGCTGAAATTGGTATGTAAGCATACTTGGTTTCAAACCTCTTTGCTATCCTAATTCTTGCTCTAGAGTGGTGGCATTTGAAGTTACAGCATCTTCCATAGCCATTTAAATGATTCTTTCCCTCTGAAATTATTTGTGAAAATGAAGGAACTGGGTTAGTAATATACTATTTCTGCCCCCATTCCCTCCCCCCGGAGAAAAAAAGTGAAATAATATTTTACTTAAAAAAGACTTGTTGTTCACAAGCATTGTTTTCCCCCACTTCCTCCTGATTTGTTCAGAGCTGCTGCAATTGTTCAAGACATCCGAGTTCTCCAGCTGCTAAACAACCGTGCTGCCTATGGCATCACTGAATGTGAGTCAGACAGGACAGGCTGAACAGACCTTTGTTTAGACTCATATCCTGGTAAGAACAAGATACTGAAAAGGATATTACAAAAAGGTACAGAATAAGGTTTTAAGATTTTTGTCTTATTTAATTTCCATTGCATGGGGAAGGAGGTGGAACTTGGGACTGGCAGGGTTTTAGTGGGCAATGGTATCCAGTATCCCTTGTGGCTACAGCACGAGGTCACTGGATTCATTTTGCATTTTTGCCTTTAGTGCTTTAACCAGCAGGATATTCTAGAACCTGAGATGCTTTATTAGGTATCTGCTTCTATTTTCTAACATAAATGTATTCATATTCAGTTTTATCCTCATATTCAATGTTACCTTTGCATTTACATAGCACTCTCCATGGTTTATGGCAGATGACAACCATGTCCTCTCTCTCAGCCTTCATTTTGCTGCACTAAACAAGCTGTGCTCTTTTAACCCCATAAAGCAGATGGTCCATTTCATTGACCATACTAGTAAGTTATTCCTGAATGTGCTGGTTTAACAACTTCTCTGAAGAAGTGTGGCCATAGAGTATGGCTGAACTTGTGGATGTGAATACCTGTTTGATGATTGTTTGCTTTTGTGTAATTGAAATACACTGTGAACGATGCTCAGTGTGTGACTGTTGAATATAGTTGCATCTTTTCCCTCCTCGCTAGTCATTTCTGTATGATGACCCCTTACTCTGATCTTATTAGCTCACTCCAGTTTAATGACAATTCTTTGTTTTTTGTCTCATTGGCACACTTTTGTGCCAAAATCACTRAAGGGAAATATGAAACAAGATTAGTTCCAAGAATGATTTCCCCAAGACATCACCAGTAGCCCCTCTCAGCCCAGTCCTTTCCATTCAACTCTACTCAATGCTGTTTCCCCTTGTCCTTGCGCTTTGTCCAYGTTGCAGTTCTCTTACATTCTAGTGTAGCTCCAACAGTGCCAGTAACTTYCATTTCAGGTCCTTCACTGAAGTCTGTTATGTGGTATCTATTCTAATACATTTCCTTAGCCCAGAAAATCAAGCATCTCACAAAACACAAGCTTTGTGTCAGCACACAGCTTGCACTTCATCCCGCTTTGTCTTCAGCTATACTTATTCATATTCTTTGCTCAAGTACCTTTAAGGTGAATGTAGCAGGCCTGTGTTTTCTTGGATTACAACTTTTATCTGCCCTCTTCTGAAATACGGAACACATTTAAGAAATGGAAAAATTACGTTAGCTTTTCTTCAGTTAGTTGGTATCATGGTTACTATCAAAACTGCAGTTTCATGTGCCACATCTTTCAATTTTGCAGTCTCTGGGACTTGAATGCACTACAGTTCTTGACTCTTACCACTTCTTTAAACAGTAAACACTATTCCATCTGTGGTGATTTTCAGTTGTCATTCCCATTATTTATCTTCCCTCTCCTCCACAAGTCATATGAGGAAAAACAGTAACAAGTTGATTAAAACCAGTATCAGTTATACTTGATTAGTGGTGACCCTCATTGAGTAGAAGGACTTGTTTGACCTTTTACCAAGTCAAATTCCCCTTCAATATCCTGGGCTTAAGCTGTATGAAAACGGTTTTACCACTGCATGGGTTGCTTAGAGATTAGCAATGTTGGGACTGAGATCTCTACTCTGTTTAAAGTGCTGGATAAGCACCCCTCTCAATAGCCTACTTATATGTTGCTACTTTCACTCCTCTGACCGTTTACTACAATAACTGGGAAGTCCAGATTTCTGGGTTTGTGCTTAAATTTACCTGTGATTGATGYATGACCTTAAGCATGTTGCTTTACACAGCTGTCAGTGCATGCAYGTTTTAGTTTAAAGCCATCACGCTTAGGTGGCATCTGAACTCCTCRAGTGAGAAGTGGATTACGTCTTACCACTCTGCCCACATTGTCCTCCTGGCCGTGCCTCCTTCTCCACAGATCACAGCGCTCTGAGCTGCAGTTTGGGGGCCTTTTACTTTCCCTTGGCTTTGCTTTTGAGCRCTGCTGTGCTGGTTAAATGCTCCAGTCCCTGTGTCGGGTGCAYGCGGCAGGTGCAGTGGATTAAGGTGACAGATGTGTCCTGTAAGTCATCCTGTCCAGCTCCCAGGCCTAACCTACCCAGGAAAAACAGGAGCCGGAATCTGCCTGCGCATCCAGCAAGTTAATGCTGCTCCAGCGCAGGCTCGCWGTCGCCCAGGACCTTCTGCTTTGTGAAGGGTGGTATATTTTAAGATACGTCCTCTGTAATCACACAGGGCTGCGAAGAACTGTCTATGTTTTAAGAAACGTACAGCCTAAGTAGCAGTACCTTTTAATAACGCTGGCTGGAAATTCTAGCCGAGTCTATCCCGGCACAGGCAGATGCGCCTGAGTATTGAGTTACAGCCCGCGTCCCTCTGCAGCGATGCATCGCCGCTGGCAGCTACAGAGTAAGGAGGAGGAAGGCAAAGGGGGACACCGGTTTAGTGAGCCGAGTCGCAGTAAGCGAACGCAGCAGGAAAGCCGGACTTGGATGCGCACCGTTAAGAAAAGGCAGCGCACGGTTACTACTGCAGCACCGAGCAGGCGGCTTTGTTCCATTTAGTAATAAGCAGAGCAGCGATCTGGTTCCGAAACGCGTTTCGAGGCGGAAAAAGCCCTTTCGGCCTCCGCGCCGCCGCTGCAGGAGCCTCGCGCCGCCCGGGGCAGCCG
>NW_028186385.1:375546-417325 GCF_003343005.1 Rhea americana
GGCGGCGGCAGCAGCCGCGCCTTCCCCGCCACCTCCCACCTGGGGGCGGGGCGGGCGCGGCACCGGCAGCCTCCTACTCCCCCTGCTTCCCCACCCCCGCGGCGGGCCGCACTGAGGCGCCTGCCGCGGTGGGGGCGGGGTGGCAGGCGCGGTGCCTGGGGAGGGGGCGACCGTTGGGCCGGACCGTTGGGACCGTTGGGAGGGCCGCGAGGCGCGCGGGGTCGGGGCGGCGGCGGCGGCTGCCGCCTGGCAGCGGGCAGCGGCCGGATCCTGGCACCGGCCGTGAGCCCCAGCGGCGCTGGCTGGGGTTTCTCCTTGGTGTTCGGGGTTCGAAGRAGAGATTTGGGCCGCAAAGGCTTGTTTCTTGTCCCCTGTAAAATCCAGCGTGCTGGTTTGGCTCGTCTCGTTTTGCATCTTGCTCTGCGCATCGTTGTATAACATAGCGTCAGCGATCATGACAGCCCTTTGGAGTCAAGATGTAATTTCATCTTCCCGAAATGTCATCGCGTGTCCTACCCGGGCGAGGGAGGCAGCGTTGGCCACAGGAACTGCTGGGTCCTCTGTCCCTTTGCCCTGCTGAGCTTTCCGTAGGGTTTCACTCCAAGAACCAGTGCGTAATAGTGTTTGTGCAATATCTTTGCTGCATTTTCTTCCTGCTGGAGAGGGAAATCAGTGAAAGTTTAAATTAACGCAGGTAGTGTCAACAGCTCTGAAAGCTAAACTCTTTTAAGCTGTAACCTTCATGAAACACTGCTAAGTTTGCAAGAAGGCTCCGCACTCCAGCTGCAAAACCAGTCTTGAGTGTGTCTGTAGTCATATGATGTCTCTCTTGTACTGTAAGTTTTACCAGTCAAGTGGACAGTTTATGTGCAAGAGTTGTCCTCTGAAGTGTTTAGTTTTCCTTCTCATTTACGAGTTTTTAAAAACATTGGTAGCCAGTTATGCAGGCTTTTGTCAAAGATAACATTGCATTTGTGCAAGTTCTTCCATCAAAGCGCTAGTGAAATTGTGTTTTATTGCCTAAGCTACGTTAACAGTTCCACATGTTTGTTACAGTAGTTGCAGGAAAATTTTATATTTAACATAAAATTTCAAATTATAAAACCTAGAATATATATATATATATATAAAATTGGATCACTTACTGTAAGACCAACTTTTTTGGTCTTACAATGTATGTTGGGGAAACTGTGCTTGTTCTTCAGTCTTGCCAACGTGAGCGCCTGTGCATCTGATGACTCCTTCATGTTTTCTTATTTTTTTTTCAGCGATATTTCTTTTATTTTCAGACTGCATTCAATTACAGCAGGGTATGGCTGGCAAATAACAAGTATGGTGGTTGCTGTGACATGATACTATGCTTAGTGGTGCCATAGTTTGGTGTTACTATGGAAAAGAAAATTCCGTAGTTTCTTTCATTGAAGTTCCCTTACTATTTTCTACTGTCTCTCTAATCTTCTCATCCTGCTATTATCATCTGTTCTGTACAGAAATCATTACTCTTCTGGAAGTTATTCCAGAAGATACAGATGTTCCGTTCCACTGGGTCTCATCCCCTGTGTGTTGCAGATGTTATTAATACCTGAGGCAGTTGTATTCTGGCTCTGTCTTTCTGTCTTTTCTCTGAAACTGTTTTCAGCCTTTGGTTTTCCCTTTGCCTTTCCAGGTATGCTTGCGTTATGCTAACAGGTTGCAATGCTCTTGTATTTGAGCTTGTCATCTCCAGAGGTAGTCGTGGGTGCATTGCATTAACACATAGTTGCATTGACATTGTATAGTTCAATACTGTGTTGCAACATGATAATGTGTTTCTAGATCCGAATTAAAATCTCATGGTGTGTGAACATACCAGCTTGGGTCAGGAGGTAATGGCACTCATGTAAACATTTRTAGCCATTCTTTACAGGGTTGGATGGACATAGTTGTCATAGCACTTGGGTCTTTGTGTCATCTACCCAAAAACTTGGGTTGTTTCCATGCTTGCTTTCCTAGTTTATGGGTTGAATTCTTCTCCTTTCTGTGACAGATTGTGTTCTCCTCTCTGGCCTTACAAAGTAAAAAATGCCTTGGATCTTTGCAAAAGTACAGATTCTATTCTGTTTAGTCCGCTACTCTGTCTATAACTGTCCTTTTTTGTATTAATTTTCAAATACMTTACTGATTTCTAGTCCCCCAAACTTTTCATGATCGCACCTTATGAATAGCCCATCTTGTTTTCCATTTGCTCAGCAAGGTCTCACTACTTCTCACGGAGTTTCTTTTGTTTCTTCACTGTTGTACTAGCAAGGTTGTGAAAAAAGCGCTGTGAATTCCTTTATTTTTTCTGACTTAGATGATAATTGAATCTGCTGTACACATGCTTATTTGTTCTGGTTTTCTTTGTGCATTTGTTGAGAATTTCCAGCATGTTACCCATGAAAAACTGTTGCAGAWTCATGTGTCTTGAAAAGTTTTTTGGTTTTTGTTTTTCTCTACAGCATCTGAACTATTAACAGATGATACCAAGTTTATTTCGCTGTTGTCATAAAAAGAAGAGAAAACTAGCGATCTAGGAGTCTGTTAAACTGTTCACGATAGAAGAAAGTCATTGCTGTTGGATTTATGSTGATTATAAAGTCATTCAAAATGTAAACTCTAACTTGTCCTTTCAAAAATAAAAATAAAAATTGAAATAATCAGTGATCCTATTGGCCATATTGGATCCAAGGGTGCCTGAACCAGTGTAGTTTAGTAATACTGTGGGAAGAAATAGTCCTGTCCTCCTGCAGTGACATCTTCCTCATTGTGCCAGCACATGCATTTGTACAGCTGCAGCAGATTGAGGAAATAAGCTACCTGGAAAAGTATAAGCCTTTTTCGTCTAGATCTCTTTCCAGG
Organism: Rhea americana; assembly: GCF_003343005.1. NCBI lineage: Eukaryota > Metazoa > Chordata > Aves > Rheiformes > Rheidae > Rhea > Rhea americana. The sequence continues at coordinate 378,424 of NW_028186385.1, forward strand.
TTGAGAACAGTGAACTGCACATGATGGAGAATTTCAAGATTAAATTCCCTAATCCATTGTTAAAATGTCTTCTTTAGTAGCATGTAGATTGTGCAAGGTTCCAAAATAATGTACAAATTTATTTTGAGAAATATTAGCAGTCCATTAAAATAGCTTGATGCWTGTATGGTATATGAAACAAATAGCTTGATGCATGTATGGTATATGAAACAAATTAAAATAAGTCTCAAAAAAGGCTCTTGTTTTGCTGTTCCCTCACTGTATATGGATTAAAATTAATGAAAATAAGCATGCCTTGAAGCTCCATAAACTTTTTCCCTGTTAGGTAGACTGCTAAACATTTTCCTGAGTAAGAGCACTGTATAGCAATCTCCAGAATACAAATTTCAGCATGTTTAGTAGAAGCACTGCTTTTRCTCTGAGGATGGTGTATATAATTGTAAAAGTTCAAGATACAGAATTCAGTTTTTCAGCTGTGAGGTGTAGTTTCTGGTAAGTTAGTAACGTCAGTTTTAATTAAGAATAGTCCTCCACTCTGTGTCTTACTGAATTTGCACACCTTATCATACAAGTGGTAGCCAGCTCTCCTCTGATCTTAGCATATGAGCTGTAACTAGAATGTAACTTGGCCTGGTTATTAGAAAAGGTGACTAGATCTCTATATGACCATTTAATTTTTGTTCTCTCTCCTAGGTTGCTGTGAGGCTTGAAAAGTTGACTGGAAACACTAGGGTGGAGGTTGCAACACTGTTGTAAGTACACTATTTTAAAACACAGAAGGGAGAGGTTGGGAAGGGAGCTGATACAGAATCATGAGTTCGGGAATGAATCACTCAGTGATGAATTGTTTGCAGCTTTGTGTGGGAAGATGAAAGTGATGAGAATTTGAAAAGAGGAGAAACCAGTAGTTAATAGCATGAGTATTCTCATTCGCAGTGAAAGAAAGAGAAGTGCTGCATATGAGGAACAGTACTGTARATGTGAAATGTCACTGTGTGCATACTAGCTTTCACATTATTGTTTTCGTCATTGCCCAGGAGGAAAAGCTGGGAGAAGTTTTGTTTTCCATTAATRACATGCAAAATGAGTGATGAAGTCAAAACTGGAAGTTGGCTGTTCTCAACACTGTATGCAATCTACTAGTTTCTGTGATTCTAAATGTATCTTACTAGCTTGTAAAAATATTACAGTATTAATATTGTACATGTTTATTAAGGCAGAAAATTTATCTTCATGTACATTATTTCTTCCCATCATAGAACTAGTCCACAATATTTCCAACAAGGTTATTTATTCATTTTTTTGCTCCTATTAAAGTGGCTTTCTAGAAGATGACTATAGAGGATCTCCCAGAACCTTCCTTAGAAGGAGATTCCCTCGCTGAAAGAGATCCATTTTTATTCCCAAGCTCAGAATCRTCTGTTACTTTTTCTGTTGCTGCAGCACCAATGCCTTCAGACTGTGGTATGTACTTTAACAGAAAATGAATTTTTGTACTTTTACAAAAAATAGATTTGAATAATACTTTTAAAGGAAAACTGTAACTCTTGAGTTATTCCAAATTTTATTGCTTGTTTAATGAATTCTCTAATGAGTCTTTAAGTAAAATTCAAGATGAAGAACCCCCTCATACCTTTTTCAGTTTACTTATCGTGTATGTTTTTAATTATCATCTTTTCCTTTTTACTATTCTTCTATATGTGTGGTCAGATGTTTATAGATTGTTTACATCTAAATGTARAAATACATATTGTGTTAATGGAAAATGCTGTAAAATTGCAACAATTAAATTCAAATACAGTTAAACATCTACATTACATTTAAAATCTTTTATAAGAATAATTACGCTATTTCTCTGTGTGCTTTCAGTGTTTAAGCAATATAGGGGAAAATTTCTGTTGAAATCTRGGTATTTGGGATGAGAACTGTGGCATAGGTTTTAATAGAAAGTTATTGCAAGTATGGATGATTGGCTTTTGAAATAATTTTGAATGGACTCATATGTATAAATTACAGTCATGTTTAAAACACAGTAYGTAATGCCTCTGTGGGTAAGGATTTCAGTAAGTCGCTAAAATTATAACACCTTTGAATATTGTGGAAAATTTAAAGGTGCCTAGACACCTTTAAAAATTACTTTCTCTACCTCCATTTTCCCCRTGTGTTGATTACAATGGTCAACTATTTTAAGAAGACATAGATACACCTAACATAATGTTCTCTCACTGGTAGACTTAGCACTCCTGAGACCCATTTGATGAGTTAGCATGGGTTTGGGAACTTAAGAGTTCCAAGTGATATGTTTTCAGTACTCATACATCTTTATACAGTTTACCCTTGTTCTTGTGGCTTTATTGTCTGTCTTTCTGTCCTATTCTGCCTTAAGTACTTACATAATTTATTCCATTCTGCTTTCTTATCTCCTAGAAAAATTTTCTTTTCATCCTTCTTTAAACATTCTTCTGTTGTGATACCTGCAAATATCACTACAGTATCACTAGTACCTGTCTATGCCTGATCTATGCCTATCCAGTGAATTAAAAGACTTCCTTTTATAGGAATTCACCATCATATAKGAAACAGTAATTTTATTTCTTAGTTTATATTGTTATAGTTGTGGATGACTGTATTTCTTATAATTTCTTAGGAATATGCTGGTTGCTTCTTTATAAGAGCATATTTAAAACTGTTATGTATGTACGTGTGCATGAGGCTAGAGAACAACTAGTGATTGAACGACCAAGAGTGTTTTGTCTGAGGCTTAACCTTCTGCCAAATTCTTCTTCCAGATAAAGATAAAATGTACTTTTGATGGAACTTTTTGTTTTAAGGGATTTTTTAGGACATTTCTTTGGTTTACTCTTACAAACACTGCAGTTGATCAGCTSTTAAGCACTTAAGATGGCTTACAAGGCTTCCTGGCAGAATGATAATTGTGTGTCATTGAAGATCATTAATCTTGTTGGTTGACAGTGGATTTCCTTCATAGCTTTCAGCATGAAGTCAACTGAGGTCCAGGCAGAGGTTAAACGTTAATAGATAAACTAGTAGGTCTCTGTTAAGGCATGAGACATAGGTTAAGAAGCCCACGTTGTGTAGTACAGGGAGAATTTGTGTTTTATGTTGTTTTTTTTTTTTACAGTTTAGATGCAAATCAAAATTCATGCTAAATATCATTGAAGGTCCTCCTTTTTCATTTTTCTTGAATCAAGAAAATGAAGTTAGGGAAACTCCAGATATCTGAGAAGTGAGCTCCATRTGTACTTTTATTTTTTGATCCAATCTGAAAGTGTGGTGTGCTGTTCTTGAGAAAAGGTTATGATGGTTCATCCAGAGGTGGTTTACACCATGTCATATAACCAGCTCTGTTTCAGATACCTGATGCCCTATTTTTACTCAACTTGTACCTCTGTTCTGAGAGCCTTGTATTTATGACTGATGCAAGCTAACATCATATATTAATCTGAAACCTTTTTAAAAGGCAACTCTGTGATAGCTGCAGTGGGTAGAAGTTCAAGGTTTTCTGATTTTTGACCACTTACTGATGAGGGTATGTTCTGTTTTAATTCCTTCTCCTGATAGTCGTGGCTATCCAGTTATCTTATAATTTTAGAGTTGCAGGAAATTCAACAAATTTAAAATATGGTGTGTGTGCACATACGTGTATGCAAGTAACATGAAATATCGCAYTTTATTATTAAAAGGTTTCTTATACCTGTATTTGGGTTGCCTGATGAAGCTTAAAGTCTTAAAAATAAAATTCTTTCTGGTCTTGGTTGTTGGTGGCTTAATTTTCAAAGATGTTTGTTACTTGTAGCTGCCACCAGTTTCATGGGGTTTTATACGTTCATGATATTTCTGAAAATAATGCAAGCTATGAAATGCCTTCCTGTATATGTTTTGGTCTGTTTTATGAAAATTAGGATTGAAAAAGAGGGAAAATGCATAGTCTGCAGCGTATGGAGATATCGTGCACATTTTAGCACTCAATTGAAATTTCAAGAGGCTTGTTTGCACTTGGGAACAGCTTAGAATCAGCAGTCTTTGTCTAGCTTGAAGCAAGGGTAAACCTTTTTTAGCATATTGTTACACATCTCTATTGGTCCTTGCCTAAGCTTTAAGTCAGCTTTGCAATACTGTTATACTGATTGTTTAAGTGTAAGTCAGACCTTAATGTAAGAGGGGAAAAAAAGACTTTTTAGAGTTTTCTGAATTAATCAGAGATTCTAAATTTCCAGTCTGATCAGTACTAAAGTGAATCTCTCTCCTATTCTTTGCCTCTGAGTTTGAAAAGTAGACGTATTCTTAGAGCATGTTTGCACTTACAATGAATCTTTTTTTTTTTTAATCAGAGTTTTCCTTCTTTGATCCCAATGATGCAGCATGCCAAGAAATACTTTTCAACCCCAAAACATCAGTTTCTGAACTGTTTGCTATCTTAAGGCAGTGGGTTCCACAGGTCCAGCAGAACATTGATATTATTGGGAATGAGGTGAGAAATAAAGGAAGATACTTGAAAGCTTTCATTGTTAAAGAAGTATTGTGATAATGATGATGTTTAAAACAGTTTATTCAAAAGCAAAACTGATCATAAATGCAGATACTGTTTTTATTTCTTAGCATGTAGTTACTGATCAGCATTTTTRTATTTGAAATACTTTGTTTTTGTTTGGAAAGATGAAGAAGATTGACAAAAATTTGAAACATTTGGATAAATGTAAAGACAGAATGTTTCTTCTTGAGGCTGTTATTCACTCAGATGTCCTCCATCTTGGTATTTCAATTTTCTACTTGCCAGTAATCATAAAACTCCGATACACAAGGTTACAGTGAAGCTTGATTTTAAGGACAGTAGTTCCAAGTAACTAAATGTGTTAGGACTCAGTCTTTTGGGGACTTTCAATAGTCTGCTTTCATAAGACCATTTGTTTCTRTTAATTCCATCCTACATTCTTATTTTTTTTCTGGATTATTGGCTTTTCAAGATAGATAGAGATGCAATAAGCATTCTTCCTACCTTAGTGTAATTAGAGGCTTTTTGAAAAAGTGGTTGATAGAATGGACAAGTGGGGAGAGACTTCTTAAGTAATCTATTTTTTTCTGTTGTTCCATCAAACAGTTAAATTTCAGCATGTGAAATGTATGTTCAGTAGCAATATAAGAAAGATTTTAAATCTGTAAACAGTGAAGGTTAATGATACCTGGATAGTGCTATGTATTGTATTCTGGCAGGCTTCTTTGTTAGCATCCATTCAAACAAATCCATACRTCAATATAGCTGAAGTAACTTACTGAATAATACTTATGCCAGAGAAGCGACTTAATTGAAATGTGATTGTTCTCCCCTACTGCAGATCATTAAAAGAGGTTGCAATGTGAATGACAGAGATGGACTGACTGACATGACTCTCTTGCATTACACTTGCAAATCAGGGGCTCATGGTATTGGTAAGTAAAGATGTTAATTCATATACCCTAGTTAATTCAYAGAGGTAACTCCCACTATTACAGATTTTTCTTTTTTCTTGCAGTAGATTTTTTTTTTTTTTAGTACATGGTGCTGGTTCTTTTAGTAACCATGAGAAAGGAAGATACGGAAGTGTAGCAGTGTTACGATTGTGGCATTTAGGAGTACATGGAGTTACAACTGGGAAAAATTATGAGTTACTAGTATTAATGTTGCAAAACTATTACTAGCATAAAAATATATTTAATACAGCAAAGGCTGTTTCGGACTGAGGTACGAATTACGAACTAAGCAATCTATGGTTTTCTTAGGTCAATGAAACTAGAACCCTTAGGTGACTGCATATTCTTTCATTCACCCTGATCACATCAGAAGAAAACAGAGGAGAAAATAATCTAGGCTTGCCTTATTATGATCCTAACTACTGGAAACACATCTAACTGTCTTCTGCTTTTAGTTCTCTTAACTGCTTTTCTTAGTTATGCTTTTCTTATGCTGATCCTGAACGGTAATCATGAGTTTGAAGTAAGTTTCTGAGTGAGGTCTGGCAGAGGTTAGCTCTTCTGTGGTGGAAGATCTGTTAAAATCAACTTCAGTATTGTGAAATTTTTTCCTCCTATGTCAAGTACTAATACTTTTTTTTTTTTCCTTAAATGATTGACATGCTATTTACATTAGAGAAGTAAGTAATGTTATATATTAGAGTAGAGATTTCAGCCACTTATGATAAAAGGCAAAGATTTTTGTACCCTAATCCTAAAGGCAGAGGCATTTTATAGTAGTTGGTTTGTTGCAGGCTTTAAGGTTTAAAGTGCATTATATGTGACATAAAAGCATGTGCATGTTTTTTGAGATCATTTAAATAAATCTCTAATGCATGTATTACAATATTTACTTTGCAGGTGATGTTGAAACTGCTGTAAAATTTGCCACACAGCTTATTGATTTGGGTGCTGATAGTAGTTTACGCAGCCGCTGGACAAATATGAATGCCTTGCATTATGCTGCTTACTTTGATGTTCCAGAACTTATCAGCATTATTTTGAAAAACGCAAAGCCAAAAGGTAGGCATTATTACCTTTCTTTTGTTCAGTAGGCTATATTTTGTTTTTCTGTTCATCCCAGGCTATTGTGTAGTGGTGTTTAAAGGTAGGATTTATTTATCTATTCTGCATAAATAATTTCTAATTTCCTATTCTTTTCATCAACTTCGTTGATACATTTTCTCTTAGTCTGAATTTTTCTGGTGAATGTACTGACTCACTTGCTGTTTTTTAAAATTGGAATTGAATATTGGGATCAGAGGCTTTGTACAAAACAAGAGAGAACATACGACAGAGCAGGAAGATGAATTCTAAATAGCTGATTGAGGAAGAGAGAATGGATGCAGAAAACCAAAGATGTAAGTGTTTTGGTAAATTCTCAGGGTTTTGAAGATACTCTAATCATTGAGAAGTACATTTTTGATACAGGGAAAAGGGTAAAAGAAAGGTGGAGATTTTGGCAACAACAGACTGGTGGCCAAAGCAATTTTCACATGGTTGTTTTTCTCACACCTCACCTATCTGCTTTTTAAAAACAATRTCTGGAAGGTCAAGTCTAGGGAGAAGCTTGATGTAAATGAATATGTATACGTCTTTGATCATATTTATAGTTGTATTTATAGCAATGCAAATGGCAATACAGAAATATTTCTGAACCAGAAAATGAGAAAAACATTTGTTCCTAATTTGGTTGAGATATCAACACAAAWAATCAAATTTTAAAAACTATACAATAATTTATTTGTTCTGCTGAACACTTTTCTGATTGTGCCATTTTGCAAAATGATTAATGCCCTTTTCTGGCTAGCCTTAACTAAAGACTTTATCTCAAAACTCTGAAAAGCAGTTTTTTATTCACAGCTTAAAATTCTGCTGTTTAGCAAAATAGGTTTTTTGGAGTATACATGACTTGCTTACCATGTTTTGAATCATTATAGAGGTAATTGTCAAACAAAGTTGCTATTGACTTCRCTTTCTTAAGAAGTAACAACTGTAGGTTGGTAACAGAAGAAAAAATGTGATTGCACAATAGTAAATCTACATCAAATTTCAATAGTCCAGTTTTCGTAACTTGCACTGCAGAATAGGTTTTTTTTCCAGATCTCATTTGCCTTTGTTTTCATCTTCTCCTGTGCAGTGCCTCTAGGAAGRGCAGGGATTTGCTTAGAATTTGGCAGAAACTAATCTAGTCAAATGCCTTGCCAGCTGTCAACTTCTGGATGAGTAACTAGAACAGATAATTATTTTTATCTCAAAAGAGATTTAAAAAAAAGAAGAGGTTTACTCTGAATGTGCCATTAAAACATTAGTTGTTTGAATTAATAGAATAATCTTAACTAGAATAATCTTCATCATCAGGCAGTTTGCAGAGCAGGGAGGATATGTATGCCATATGTACATATACATACCTATACATATATATGTATGGCATACATAGATATATATTTGGCAAATACACCTTGGATGGATCCATACTGAACTGGAGAAAAAATAATTGTTAATGAATATGTAACTTTTGAGTCAGTGGTTTACTGACTCAGAGACATCCGTCATCAGACACCTAGTATCATGGTTCTTTCCTTTTAATATACTGCTTAACGATTTCCTATATGAAGTTCTGCAGTTAAATTTTTTTATACAGGTTTACTTCTCAATTGTTAGAATAGAGAACTAGTTTGACCTTAGATTTTTTAACATTTTTAAAAATAAAAATCATTGAACCTTGTGGGCTGGGAAGTGTTGCATGGTGCTATTAGACATTGATTGTAACCCCTGTGGATTGTTAATGACAAACTATTGCTGCGTATTAAGTTTTCCTCAGATAGTTTGGAGGTAGTTATTCACTTAACACAATTAAATAGATTGCCTGACTAAGATGCTAAATAAATGTAGCTTTTTATCTATATGTTTCTCTCTGTCACTTGTATTACACAACTTAAGCCTAGAAAAATGCTATAGACAATAGTATTCAAAAACTGCAAGCATGAAGCTTGCAAGTCTGTGGAAGTTGCAGTAGTCTAATTAAAAAAAAAAAATCTATGAAGATGTCGAGACATCGACGACCTTTTAAAATAAAGGATAGTGAGTGTTYTGCAGCTGTTGCTGACTCAGTAGCTGATGTTATTGATCAGTACAGCTGCAACTCAGTTCATACATGTGTAGAAAATACCCAATTGATAGCCTTATTGAATATGGACATTTCAGTTGTTKTATACCATTAGATGGCTTCTATTCAGTTTTGAACTGGTGATAGTGTTTTGACATTTTATATATAAAGGGATCTTCTGCGTTCATAGCTGAGGTAAGTGATAACATTATGCAAATGCAGTCTTTTATCATGTTTGAGCCAATTAATTTTAGAATTACTAAACTGATGTTCATATTGGTGCAACTGTAAGATTGTCAAAACTTGAACCAAAGTTCATTTTCTTTGATCTCTTTAAATCTACAATATATCTTTATCAGTATGTATGGAGTTGATATATGTAGAAATACATTTTGTATGTCAGTGTAACTAATGTAAGACTATTGATGAAATAGGAGTATACTTTGTTATCACTTTGTGAAAAAGGTTCATGTCTTTTGGGGACAAAAACCGTAACTGGAAAATACTAAGAGACTGCACTATAAGAGATTGCACAGCCCAGAGGTGGAAAGTTTTATGTTCCTGGCCAGTATTTCAGTGCTAATGTTTGTAGGCTTTTGGTGTGTACATGAAATCAGTTGGCATTTTTAATAAATGGTTATATACGTAATTGACCCTATCTTACATCTCTTTTGTATAGTTCGGAAGAGGAGCCCAAGACTAAATAGACATTAAAACTGAAACCTTCCAGAACAGTTGTAACTTCATAGCAAGCTGGTGCATATTTTGGGGAAACGTATCAATCAATGGAAATGTATAATACGTTGTTTCAGTCTAATGCAGTACTATATTTTCCAAACGATCAGTAAAAGACCCTTCTCAATGTACTACTTTGAAAACAAGATTTTTAAAAATTGCTAGCACTTACTTTCTTCTTCRCCATTAGTAATAAAGATAGTGTAAAACAGAGGTAGAATCAGTTTCTGCTTGCTTCACACCCTGCTCGCAAAAGGAAAGGACTGTTTGAAAATGCATCTTAGTCTATGTAGATGATATACTCTGAAATATTTTTAATTTACACAAAAGCATACAGTTGCTAACTTTTCAATTTTAGCACAGTAGATGGGGTGTTCTGCTMAGCAACAATTGTGCAGTTAAGTCACCAGTATTATAAAATCATAGAATCAGTGAGRTTGGAAGGGACCTCTGGAGATCATCTAGTCCAACCTCCCTGCTCAGCAAGGTCACCTAGAGCATGTTAGACAGGGTTGTGTCCAGGCAGGCCTTGAAGATCTCCAGAGAAGGAGACTCCACCACCTCTCTGGGCAACCTGTTCCAGTGCTCTGTCACTCTCTCAGGGAAGAAATTCCCCCTCACGGTCAGGCGGAACTGCCTGTGGTTCAGTTTGTGCCYRTTGCCTCTTGTCYTGYCACACAGGACAACTGAAAAGAGTTTGTCCCYGTCCCCTTGACACCCTCCCTTCAGGTACTTAKWCACATTGATMAGATCCCCCCTCMRTCTTCTCTTCCCCAGGCTGAAGAGGCCYAGCTTTCGCAGCCGTTCCTCATAGGGCAGGTGCTCCTGCCCTCTGATCATCTTTGTAGTGTAGAAGCTCATCTTCTGGATTARTTTGTGGTATGAATAAAGAGATAGAGGTAGGGTTGGTGTTCTAAGTAGAATCACTTCTCATCTGTGTTCAATTTACAATTAATGGTGCCTCTGTAATAAACATTAACATAGAATATAAACATAAATGTCCTTTGAAGGAATATGTAGGTGAAACTTTCAAGTAACAGACTTGTATATCTCATWTATGATGTTTAATTGCAGATGTGGATGCCACCTGCAGTGACTTTGATTTTGGAACAGCTTTGCATATTGCTGCATTCAACCTATGTACAGAATCTGTTAAGTGTTTACTGGAACATGGAGCAAATCCTGCCTTTAGGGTAAGGTGCTGGATTGCAGATAAAGCAAAAGGCTAATAATTAGGTGGTTTGATTGTCTGGGAAAGAAACAGCTGGAAGAGTGGAACAGTCTGTTCAGGGTTTTGGTTAACTAAAATCATATTATACAGACTGCCTCTGAAAAACTGTTTGTAATTTGTAGAGGATGATTTTGTCTGTTGTGTCATATTTTTGTGTTAGAGTTTGTATTTTCATGTCATGCTCCAGCTAATTAATTTAAATAGCTGTCAAGATACTTTTTCATTTGTTACCTGAACTTTCAATTGTTAATACTCCTTTGTGTCTTGCAACACAGAGGTGGACCTTTCAGGAAAACAAGAGTGCAGTCTTTGACTCTCAGTCGTAGCGAAAATAACTGATAATGCAGAAACATTAACTGCTCCGCTTACTAACCAAATGGAGCAGTTGTAGTGTATGGGTTGTAGTGTAAGATGCTGCTGTATGCGTCTAGTAACAGATCTTGTTTGATTTCTGTAATGTAGGCAGTGTCTCAGTTCTCCCTTTCAAATTCAGTCTTYTTAATGAGAAATTTTAACTGCTTTCATGGTACTTAAAAGTTCTTATTTTACATACCAACAATGAAGTGGAATCTTCTGAAACATCACGTTTCAGCCACTTTCGTGTGCTATTCAGTGAAGACTTCTTTGAAAATCATGTTTGTCATCTTTGCCCCATTAGGATATATTCATGTGCGTGCTTCAAACTATGTGACATCTATACTTTTTAAGAATCTGTTGTTACAGGAAATACTGCATTGTGGTTCCACAGACATTCTGGTGTGGAATAAAGGTGCTTCTGCCATGGAAAAAAGCAATCCTGTACCACTGCCCACTCTTGCCTGTTTCTTCTTGCCTCTGATCTGTCCCCTACCTGGTTTTGACCCTACAGTTTGGAGGGCACCTGGTGAACTGGATTGCAGAACTGGTCTGACACAAACAGTAGCTGCTGTGATGATTGCAAACTCGATTAAAAAAAAAAAAAAAAGGCAAAAACAAACAAAAAACAAACAAACAAAAAAACCCACCCCACTCAACCTTAACCCAGCTATATCCCATTTTTGAYGCACACTGACTTGAATGAGGCTGTCCTTTTGCTTACAGGGTGGCTGTAGCTTTGTAAAGTGTGCTAGGTGTTTAAATCTTCAATACTGCAGTAAAACTCTGACCAGAGGCAGTGTACGTAGTTTGCATATTTGAAAACAGCGAAGTAGAAGTGCTGAATCGGGATTATAATTTTCCAGGACTGACACAGGGAAATTTTACAAAGGGTCCCGAAAAGGTCTATTTTTAAGTAAACAGAATGTATATTATTGTGTTGTCTGTCATTCACTTTTCTTTTTGAGCTCCCCGCAATTTCTGAATACAATGGGGCAKTTCAGACAAATTCAGAAGAGTTTGAGATAATTATGTTTCCACAAACTTTGTAAAAATTGGCAGATGGCAAAAGATCTTTGCTATGGCTTTCACCAGCTAAAGCATAAGTAGAACTTGCAGTTGCAGCAGGTGGACAATCAAACAGTGTTTTTGCTGTCTGGGCAATTGCACTTGAATTARGTTTAATTCCCAACCAACGAGAAGTCTATTGCCTCTGGCCTTGGGCAAGTGCCACGTGGGACGTATGGGGCATTAGAGTTACTGCCCTGTGAGAAGGGGAAGGGTTTGGAAACTAAGGACTCTTTGTCCTCATGGGATTCATTCCTATGGAATAGTCTGCATCTAAATATACATGAGCAACTTTATTCAAGTATTTATTTGAGATACCAYCTTTATTTGTATATTCTATACTTGCTATATGTACTAATAAAAGTATATCTTGCATTTGGAATAAACCTCACTAAAGCTTAAACTACACACTGGGGAAAGATAAATTCTTTAGGAGGTGTTAACACTACTTTTTAAATTGTTATCATAGACTAGAATTCTTGCTTGCTTTTCTGAATCTGTGTTCAGATACACAGATAGAAACATTTTTTTCTAACATATCCTGCATAATAATTATGTTCTTCAGATTAAAATGTTGAGGATTTAGCACTTTTGAAATTAAGATGCTGTAAATGTTTGTGTCTAATATTTTGCACCCATATTTGAAAGCAAATTTTTATACTTGTTTATGTTCTATGGAAAATATCCAGTGAAGATGACTTAACTTCATAAACTGCTTTTTTTTTTTGCGTAGTTAGGTTTATCGTGTCACTGCATTAAATCCTGTCTTGTGTTACATTTCTACAGAATGACAAAGGACAGATTCCAGCTGATGTGGTTCCTGATCCAGTAGATATGCCACTGGAAATGGCAGATGCAGCAGCCAGTGCAAAAGAAATCAAGCAGATATTGCTGGATGCAGTGCCTCTCTCATGTGATATCTCAAAAGCCATGATTCCAGACTATGATCGTATCACAGGCAAGGCCATGCTTTTATCGCTTGGCCTGAAACTGGGAGATCGAGTTATTATTGCAGGACAGAAGGTACGATGAGTAAATTGATGCTACCCTCTAATAAGCGGACAATAAATTTATTTGACTCTTTGGAAACATATTTAAAATTTGAAGATCTTAAAACACTTTCTAGATGATATGAACTCTTGAGGGTAGTAAGKTTCTGGTTACAGAAAGCCTTATAGCAGGAATGGTTATGTGTTAAAAATCTTTCTCTACTATCAAAAGCTGTTTAGGCAGATAATTATTTGCAGAACAAAATGCAAATCTTATTTTAACAACCTATTACAATATGTGAACTTGGCTTAGTTTTTATTAACATTTTAGGTGTCGCTCCAAAGTGATGGTTAAAATTTACAGATTGCCTTGTGAGTTGCCCAGCTTTCAACATTACAAGTGTGCATTTGTGAATTGCCGTTGTTAGTTTCCAGAAGGCAGTAAAAGAAAAAACTTAATCCTGCTTAGCCTGTAGTAATCTAATTTCWCTGGTGCAATGCAGCTAAAATCTTGGAAGCATTACTGTGCCAAAGGGATTGTTATATGGTTCTGCAGAAGTGTTAATGCAAGTCTAGCTCAAATTTGAATAGCTTTTAAGAAGCTAATTTAATAAGGAGTATTTAACAAAATGTGTTTGAAAAACATTATGTTGGTATCATTACAGTTAGTATTCACACCTTTTATTTGCTTTGAAAGCATGACTTTGAAGTGATTTAAGAGTGCTAGTATTTTTTTTTCTTGAAGATTTCAGATATATTTCTGGCAAGTATTGAAGGCATTTGCGAGCAAAATTTTATATTTAAATAGCAATGTGTACCTTTAAGCATTTTTTTCTAATAAAACTTCAGGTTTGTACATATCACAATTAAAGTGAACTCCACTGAGAGTCCAAAGCAGCCTCCATTATATATTATCATTTGGTGTATTCTTTAAATAAGGTCAGCAAAAGGGAAGAAATCACTTGCYATGTGGAAAGCACCGTAACTGGAATATGTACAGAAAACTACTACTTCTTTAAAGACACTACCATGTCCTTAGAAGTTTCCTTTATAGAAAGCCATTGCACAATGAAAGCAAGGGGAGTGGACAGTAATGTAGCTTCAAGTTAATAAAGGCTTTATGACAAGAAAGGGAAGAAATTAGTATTTTTGTATATTTTTCCTCTAAGAAAGAGCTTTTAGTATCTTTGTACTTTTTTTGTGCTTGCTGTGTGTCGATGAGGTTTTCAGGGATTGGTGACAACTTTTTTTTTTTTTTTTGAGAATATACTAAACTGTATTTCCTCCTCTCTATTCACACCCTTAAATGTGTGCAGGATGGAGCAAATGTGAGAACAGGATGATCAAAATGGTAGCAAGGTCTTCACCTTGGATCATTTCTCACTTCTGGAGAATATAGAAACTCAAAGGAGGGCACTGGAACAGCAGCACTGAGCAGGGTTTATGGATAMTTATTCTCTTTCTTGCTTCCACAGTTTCCTAACATACAGCTTTAAGGCAGCTGAACAAGAGCCAAGCRTAGTAGATGCTGAGGAGCAAATGGAGTTGGGTAGTACTTGCCTCTCCTGATTCCTGCTTTGTCATTCTAGTTGTGTTATAGGGTAGAAAAATATATAGGCAGTGGTATATATGTGTGTGATTCGGGGTCATTCAGCTACTATGCTAGATTATGTGTTATCTGCATGGAGGCTCAGTGAAATGGGGTTGCAGAGAAACAAATAACTGGGAGAAAACTCTTTTTCTGATTTGTACCATACTTCCCATGCCCTAGATGTGACATGATAGGGGACTGTAGCAAATTTTGAAAGAAAGGAGCAAGGGAGTTTGGAGCCCCAGCTTTACGGTCTCCTCCTCCAGTTTAAGGTGCCTGCTAGTCCATTCCCTTTGCTCAGTAAGTGCTCTTTGGATGGTGCCTGGAGTGCAGAGGAATCTGGTGGGTCACTTGGTCTAGCTTCCACAGGCTGATTTCCCTCTGTGGCTTGGTAGCCGAAAAGCCTGGTTGTAGATCAGTGTGATATACCTGTCTGTAACAAGTAACCTTAAGGAAATCTTCAGAGTAGAAGAAAGRTAGGCTCTGAATTATGTTTATTTCTTTAGAGAATATTAAGAACGTGTAGAGGAAAGGTTTTATATTAAACAAAAAAAAAAAAAAAAGTTTTCTGTCTGCTTATTCTTTTTCCAAAGGCTGGATTAGACAGTGAAATCACAGTAGAAAAYGAACTAATAGTATTAAAGTCACATGAGATAGTGAAAATTGAGCAAATGAGAAACAAAAAGCTTTTGTTAGTAAAACTAATTTAAAAATCAGATTTAAAAAAATAAATCTATTTTAAATGCATCTCTTAGTTATTTCTCCTATATTTGGTTGAAGTGTGTGAGCTTGTAATGTACATTTGTGGAGACTGAGATCCACTAGCAAGACTGGTCTGTCTTGATTTTCACAGAATCGTAGAATTGGTAGGGTTGGAAGGGACCTCTGGAGATCATTTAGTGCAAACCCTCTGCGCAAGCAGGGTCACGTAGAGCATGTTAGACAGGGTTGTGTCCAGGCAGGCCTTGAAGATCTCCAGGGAAGGAGACTCCACAACCTCTCTGGACAACCTGTGCCAGTGCTCTGTCACTCTCACAGGAAGAAATTCCCCCTCATGGTCAGGCGGAACTGCCTGTGCTTCAATTTCTGCCCATTRCCTCTTGTACTGCCACACAGGACAACTGAAAAGAGTTTGTCCCCGTCCCCTTGACACCCTCCCTTCAGGTACTTGTACACATTGATAAGATCCCCCCTCAGGCTTCTCTTCCCCAGACTGAAGAGGCCCAGCTCTCGCAGCCGTTCCTCATAGGGCAGATGCTCCAGCCCTCTGACCATCTTTGTAGCCCTATGCTGGACTCTCTCCAGTAGCTCCATGTCTTTCTTGTACTGGGGAGCCCACAACTGGACACAGTACTCGAGATGAGGCCTCCCCAGGGCTGAGWAGAGGGGCAGGATCACCTCCCTCGACCTGCTGGCAGCTCTCTTCCRTTTTCTTGATTTACTTATCTGTACAGAGTCTAAATAATATATATTAAAACAGCAACAAAATGTATAAAACAGTTGTTGGATTTTTAAATTTTGCTTAATCATAAGGGGAGAATAAAAGACTTAGTTTTTAAAAAAAAAAATTTTTGTAGGCCTTCCCTGAAGATAGTACTTACTTTTTAACCTCTCTGCTGTGTGTGTGTGTGTGTGTGTGTGTGTGTGTGTGTGTTTTTAAATATCTTTATAGAATTTTTAGTCTAGTATTTCTATGGAATCTCCAATTCAGCAAGATGTTAAGTCATGTTTCCCTATGTAGTCTCAGGGAAGACAGTAAAAAGAAAACTTCAGGTTAGGCATATATAAACTACTGCATCTTGCTTATACTGAGTTATATTGCRCAAGGTACTTACTGTCTAATTCTTGTCTGTTATGAGAGCTATCAATAACCACTGCCACCATTATAAAATTTACACAAAAGAGCTARTATGTCTTGGAAAATGGATTAGCTGGCATTGAAAGAAAGAAGGGTCAGTAATCAAGATACTGTTATATTTGCATTTCTCTTTCTGTCCTGATTAAAAGCTTGAAGGTGACTTGTTGTCTTCTTCGTAATCTATGCTACATTCTTTTGAGCAATACTTGTTCAACAAAGTCACTGTATATTGATGCTTTTTGCTTTAGGTTGGTACATTAAGATTTTGTGGCACAACTGAGTTTGCCAGTGGTCAGTGGGCTGGCATAGAACTGGATGAGCCGGAAGGAAAGAACAATGGAAGTGTTGGAAAAATCCAGTACTTCAAGTGTGCACCAAAACGCGGTATAACTTTTATATTTTTTAGAAGTCTTAATTTTTTTTATAACCTGAATTTTGTAAAAAAGATATGATCCTTTTAGAAGAATAAGTACAGATAACTAATTTGGATGCTTTTCTTTGTAGTGCTTATTTTCTTTTACTGATTCTTTTAACTATCCCTAWTTTTTTGGATGTTTACAAAAAACCRAACGAACCGACCAGGCAAAATTTCTGGTGATTCCTTGAAACTGAGATAATAACCTTGACGTTTTTCTGTCTATATCTTTGAAGCTATATGTTTTTGTTGTAACAGGAATGGCAATGTTTCTTTACTGGCTTTGCTTTCTTTTTCTTAAGAGAGAWTCATGTATATAATTGCTTTTTAACTTCCAACTTGAGCCTTAAAAGAATTTCATCTGGTTGTCTGCGGTTTATAAAATTTAGATGTATACATTATTTTTGTTGATATTTCATTAACACTTGTGATATACWAGGTCTTGTGCTTTGTAACAGTGGAGACTGAATGCTACCTTTGGGATAAAAGTGAAATTTTAATAGTTTTACTGAATTACTTTGGTTCAGTCGCTTCATATACCTTTTGGTTTCACTGTTCCATTTGAGCTAGAACTTCCTACATTACAAGTGCTTTGGGAACACAACAGCTATGGTTATAGCTGCAAAAATACCTAGATTAACTGRTCTAAGAAATGGTAGCCAAAGTTTTATCACATTAATATTACCCCTGKTTCTTTTCTGGCACATATAACTTTSTCTCCAGGTATATTTGCACCTCTTTCTAAAATAAGCAAGGCTTCTGATCACAAAAAAAGCTCGGTACGAAGTTCTTCCACACGGTCTTCACCTTTGATTAAATCCAAGAAAATAGATGTGACGCACATAACTTCCAAAGTGAATTCTGGTGAGTATTTTCTTGTATGTCGAGACAGAAATACTTGTTTTTGAGATTTAGCACCAATCCTGTAAATCTTGGCATTAAAATATGTGTTTGGAATTAGTTTGTCGCTTGGTATGAGAAGGTAATAGGATATTTAGTAACTATATATTCTCATTAATGGAAGTTAACTAACTTTTAAATTATTACTGCTAGGATGTTGTGTGTAGTTGTTTAGTGCTTCACAGGAGCAGGCTCCTCAATTACCATCTGAATTTCCTGTTTTGTGTTACTTGCTTTACAAGATGGGTATGCTATGACAGTTTCTCTCTTCCTCAGTAACTGCATAAGCAGGTGACTGTACAGAACGTGGTCACACAAACCTTTGACCAGTTGTGCTAAAACTGTGATGCTCTTTTCAGAGTCTCAGCCGTAATGAAGCTGAGCCAGGGAAACTGTCAACTTGTTCTGAGATGTTAGTTATGGTGATCTGATATACTGTGAGGGATCTTTATGTACTGTATGAAAAAAGTTCACTGCAGCATTTATTCACAACCCTTTACAGTAATTTCTGACTGGCTGTGATATAAGTCAAATGTCTAAAACTGGGTGGTTTTGTTTACTAAGTTCTTCCTGAATAACTTGAAAGATCTCACTGAGATCAGTGAAAATTTATACAATTATCTATATGTATAGAAAATGATTAATTTATTTTTGGGCAAAATAGTCAAGGAACAGTTTGATTGATTATATTCTCTCCGTTAATTATTTTATCGGAGTGAAATCAGAGGCAAATTAGAAGAAAACAGATGTCCTTGTAATAAGATCTCAGTCTACTGATTGGAGTTGTAGACTCAGTCCCTGGCTCTGTTTCAGTCTCTTAGTAATTTATTCAAATTACTAAATCCTTCTGTTAATTAGTTGCATGCTTGCTTAGTAGGAATGATGCATCTTTTCTCATCTGTTCAGATTTTAAGGTATTTGGAATATTGATTCTTTGCTGCTRTGTGCACATACAGTGCCCACCATGCATGATTTGGCCCTGTGGCTGGCTGGCTAAATAATAATGTCATTAAATATATTGCATTAGTATTTATTTTGCTTTTTGAATCCTGCTTTGATGACTCATACTGAGGCAGCACAGCTTAAGGGATGAAAGGAGACACACACACACACGCACATTCTAAAGAAGTTTGCTTAAGTGCCCTAACATGTTCCTCTCTTTACTAGTAATGTGCAACATATAGAAATAACATGACAGTCTGTCAGAAGAGATGCATAATACTTTCTGGCAACATTTTGGAGGATTTATGTAACTCTTCATTATATAGACTGAGAGGGAAGTAAGCCTTAATCATGTGTATTTACAAATAGTACAAGAGTTAAGCTATTTATAAACCAATGTCCTGCAAAAAATGCTTCTCAGAACAAATAGCTTGTTTGCAGTACTGTTCAGGAGCAGCTTTAAGCTGATTTTTCTGTTAAATATTTTTCAGTATTTGATCCAATTTAGTGTGAACTGTTTAGAAACTGTTAAACTAATGGAAAAGAGTGTTTCTATTGTCAAAGACAGTGTATTCAGGATAGTTCAATGATAAACTACCCTCTTTGTCACAAAGGCACACAACTGACTTTGTAAATTTAAAACACTTGATACTTATTTTAGGTAAAAATCAGAGTGAATTATGTGTCATCTACCCAACAGAGTTACATCCAAACCCAATTATCTTCAGGCTGTTGTTTGTGAGATGTTCTTGTGCTGAAAGGTCCATTAGACTTAATGTGCCAGGCTGATTCACTGGCTGGAGTGGGAGGATAAAGCAATATTTTGTTTTCCAGTGTTTACATGCGTCAGCAGATTAAATTTCTTCTTTCCTTTAAACTTCGTTCCTGCAGTACGCTGGTTTGTAATGATCCAAAAAAACAATTAATACACTTTTTGTAGATATTATAGACTGCAAAGTAAAATTTACTTATGATACTGTATGGAGACTTTAAAATTTGATTTGTTTCTACTGGATTTGAATAGTCCATCAGATTCAATTGATGATAATGGTTCTTTTTCAGGTTTTAGAAAAAGGATTACTCTGATCAAAGTGAGAAATGTGTTATCAGTCATAAACACTACGTTTTTTTGATCTGCTGCTTTAATGGATGAAATATAAAATCTTTTAAAAATAGAATACACTTGCAAACTATTTTTTTTTCATGTAGCTGAATTAAGCTGAGCGATGTAGTTAAATATTTTTTTTTTTTTTTTCATAATGGGCAGGGGGAAATCATAGGTAAGTTTGTTCTTTATTGACTTCGGGTAGAAATTTGTTTGAAATGCAGAATGACTGTTCATGAATTATAGCTTAGGTGGCAGTATTATTTCGTATACATTTCACAACATGGTGGCTGTAAGAGTTAGGCTTTTTACTTAAAATTGGTATTAGCATACTTCATTATTTGTAGCCTGATTAAAGATTTGATTGCAAAACTTTGATTTTATATGTAATCTTTAATGCAGAAATTACTTTTACTACTTGAAGTATACTATTCACTAGCATTAATTTCGTATTTTTGGGTATTGTGCACATAATAAATGTAAGTGTTTGAAAGATTTAATTTAAACTACTTCAATATACACATGAATATTTGACAAGTAACTTTTTTATAGTTYAGTGAGATCTTTTGGACCTCTGCTGGTCTATTAGAACAAATCTGATGTATTGTTTTAACCATGTAGAGGCTAAGAAACGTTACAGTTGCAATCAAATGTCCTGGGTTCTGTGAGTGAGAGTGCATATRGGTATCGTCATAGGAAATGGGTGAAGAGAAGGGGGAGAATCCAAATACAATGGCTGTGGTTTGCCATGATGTCCACATGAGATAAGTAGTTTTACTGAATTGAGTGAAGACTACAAGTAGGAGTCCCTGCTATAGTATGCTGTTACATAAGCTAATATATACTACTGCCTTTTCTAAAGATTACAATCATCTGTCATGTGTGAAGCACAGTGAAATTGAAATGATGAAGTGGAAATGACTTGATTTATCCAGTAATTTACAAATCTGTCTAACTGTTTTCATACCTGACCTTTATTGTTCATTGTCAGGACATGTATATTTAATTGTCTCTGAATATTTTTTTATTCTAGGCCTAACTGCACTAAAAAAAGACAGTAGTTCTGAAACCACCTGTATGACTGCAGACAGGGCAAAAACTGTACCTGCAAAAGAAGGTAAATATGTTCATTTTATTTTTTAACATATTGCGCAAAATTTTGGGTAGGGGAGAGGGAGTACAATTGCTATCTTCCCTCCTCGAAAGCCCTGCGTCTATGCTATAAAAACAGTTGCTTGCCTGTATTTAAGTTCCAAGCACATTAGTGCATAGCATACAATAGTTTACTAGGAGCAAGAGTAATTAGTGTGGACATTTGGCATGCTGTATTGCCTTGGTACTAACCTCTGTAAAAATACATGGGCAGTAATAAAGACAAGCTCCTAAAGCYGAAAGCTATCTTGTTAGTAAATGTTTTTACAGAGGGTCTCACCTTCCTATGTTTCTGAGGGAGACCTTGTGCCATATATCATTGCTGCACATATTTTGATGGAGAACTATGTACATGTTCTATTCTCTCCTGCCACTTGCATGTTTGAGCTTTATATAACAAAGAATTATGGTCTGACAGCACTTAACAATCTTGGCATTGTATCATGTAAGACTCATAGTAACAAACTCTATATATAAAAAAGAAATTCTACTTATTTTTTTTAGCCTCCTTTTAAATATGAATCATTCTCTGTAATTATCTATATTCAGAATTGGTTAGTGACTTCTGCTGTATGAAATTTGTGTGCTGAACTTAAAAACATAAAGGTGCCTCCTTTCAGGGATGTCTTTAACATACTGTAAAAATTTCCTTTATAAGTCATATTGCAAGTGTTTATAAGAGCAGTATTTCTCTGAAATAATTTCAAGTATGACTTTGAAGAGTTTCTTTTTGGAAAAAAGCATCTTTTATATCCTTGGTCATTGAACAGTTGTGAGGAAGAGACCTGGGGAAGAGCGTAGGGTGAGATACTCAAGCACTGTCTTATATGACCCTTTTTCAGAAGTGAGCTAAAATACTTCTTGTGCAGACAGGGTTTCCAGTGCATTGTTCGTGAAGAGCACTTAAAAGCTTGATCTTCAGGTTGCTGGTCATGTAATGAAATTAATTTGCGGTACAGTGTCTTAGCTTGATGGATATAATAGACACAATTAAAAGGACTCCAAAGGCTTTGCAGGCTGTAAATGATGTGAATGTAAGCCTCGTCTGGGGATTTAGTGGTTTAGATGATACTACTGTAAGGTGAGTGCAGAACTGTTGGGAAATTCAGCTTGGAAAGTAGCTATTAGTAGTTCTTTGTCAAACTGGAAGGCTATATCAGAGTTTTCCTGGAGTTTATGATAAAGCTGGTAATTTTTTGTTCTACAGTTAAGATGCTGGGRATGGAGAGTCTGAGCACTAAATATGCAGGTGATGTCTGGTAGATAATTGAGAGGATTAATATTAAAAAAAAAAATCTTGACAAATTGGAAGAAGAATTTAGGGGAGAAAATGATGCAGAGAACTAAGGACTGCACAGTTCTGTAGCCAAGCAGGAACAGTCAGTTCTGTAAACATACACAGGGAATGATATGCCAGGTAATAGTTTTGTAGGCATGGAACTGGGGTTATTGAGTTATTATAAGGTAAGAATGAGTCACCAGTGTCATACTGTTGCAAAAAGGGGAATAATATATGGGAAGGTATTAAAAGGAGCATCAGCCATGAGATATGTGAAGTAATCTGGATGCTTTATTAGGCACAGTTGATGCCCTAGCTAAAGCCCCATGTCTAGTTTTAGGCATCGCATTTCACAAAAAGATGTGAACCAACTGGAGAGAATTCAGAGAATACACCACAATAATTAGAAATATAAAAARCATGACTTATGTGAAAAGACTAATGGGATTTGTGATTGTGTGGTTAAAAGGACAGAAGACTGAGTGATAAAACAGGAAGCTTTCAAATGCAAGACGAGAAAAAGTATAAACTATTCTGCATGTGTAAAGAGGATAAGACAAGAAACCTTGAGCTAAAACTGCAGTAATTTAGATCTTATATTGGGGAACAAAACCTGTAACAGTATAGATATCATGTGATGAAATTCATTACTGGTAAAGTTGTAAGATCTTCTTGATGSAAGGTTTTTAAGAACAGATCAAATGCTCATCTCAGGAATGATCAAACAGTTGTTTTTGCCTGATGACAGAAGAATGGATTATGTGACCTGAGAAGGCCCCTTCTGCTCTCCCTTCCCCTCTCGCCCATGATTTCTCATAAATGAAGCATGTCCGTGGCAGGCTTAGTTTTCTGTGTTGCTGTACTGGCAATTTTTGTTGAGTTTATGTAAAGATGCTAGGTAGTCTGGCCTCTAATGAATCTCTCTAATCTGATTTCCAAATATAGAATGCTAGTGCATGCCTGCACACACACTTGTGTATTTTTATACCTTGGATTTGGCATTGAATTTTGCCTGTTCAGTCACCATTAAATGCATTTAATAGTTGCATTTTTTTGTTGTTGTTATAACATAGCTGCAGCCAGTATCTTAATTTTAGAGTCTTCAGATTTTTGTTCTCTGCCTCCAGATACCTAAGTTTTTGCTATGACCTACAGCCTCTTTGCCATTCTTTATCTTTTTGCCAAATTAGAGGATTAAATTGTGTTAATATTGAATTCCTCTTATCACTAACCCAATGTTGATCTCAAAGTGCTTTGCAAAAACTAATGAATTAAGCCTCTCAGCGTTCTGGAAAGTCTGATAATTAGTATTATCTTAATTTTTCATATTGAGAAACTGAGGCACAGTATATAACTTGTCTTCTTGCACCTTGCCTTATTTTGGACAAAAGGGTAGGGAAGAGAGAGAATTGAGAAGAGACTTGAAAAGGAAGGAGGAAAGCTGAGCATAAATTTTGCTGGACAACTTAGACATCAGGGTTTGCAAATGGAGATAAAAGTGACATATTTTCCATTCTTATTTTATAGTACAGATTTTAATATTAATACTGTATGTAATGGAATACAGTAGATTTTCCTCCACACAATGATTCACTCACATGTTACCACCTTCTTTCCATTTCTCATCAAATGTTTAATAAGGTGGCTGCTGAAAGAGAGGGGGTAAGATCTCTTTTTTATTAAACTCCTGTATTTTAACAAATATGCTTGGGACTGTTTACAAAAACTTTCATAGAATAACAGAAGTAATTCTGGAAGAAGTCTCTAAAAGCCCCAAACTATCACCTTATTCCTGAGGCAGGGTCAGGTGTACCTGTTTCATTCCTGACAGATGGTAGTGTAAACTACTCCTTAAAACGCCTCCAATTTTTGGCCCTTTGCTTTGTATACTGCCCACAAGAAAGAACAGATAAGTTCTTTACAGAAACTTTCCCTTCTGCTTAATCTGTTCTTTCCTGAATATGATCTCTGAAAGACTGTTTCCATTTATGTCTTTCAGCTTTTGGATCCAGCAGCTCTTCCTCTTCTACTACCTCCCTAGAACGCAAACAGAACTATTCCAAAAAACGGAACTCARCTGGCAGCAGTAAAAGGACAGTGATTAGAGCAGTTTCTGCCACATCTAAAATCAGTGCTGGTATTGTTTGTTTTATTAAGGTGTATATTCATGAGTGGAAGTTCACCACTGCATTGAATACTTATGTAGAAGTACTTGTGTTGTTTCAGAATTTCAGGTAGTTCAAAGTTTGCAAAGTGTTAATGTATAAATTTAAATTTTCTAACTTATCTGCAAGCAGAAAAATGTTATAGTCATGTCTTGTCACCATACCTTTCAACTGCAGAGAAAAGACTGTAGTCCACAATTTTCATGCTGAAGCAATTCTTTGTCTAAGCCTAATGTGTGGTAAGTTGCTACGTGCTAAAGGTGCGCTGTGTCAAAGGTAGATACTCTATTTGACCAGTTAGTTGGCTTTCTGGCTATTAAGATCTTGAATTTTAAAGATATAATTTCACTAATTTGAGATCTTGTTCTTCTCCAGCTATGAGGAAAAATCCTTCTGATGAGAGAGAAATTCAACTCGGAGACAGAGTACTGGTGGTAGGACAGAGAACAGGCACTGTTAGATTCTATGGGACGACAAAATTTGCACCAGGTAGTTGCACACTCTTTGCGTATGTTGTATAATCACTATTGGATAGGTTGCATGGGAGGGCACAAACACTACAAGAACCCACACTCCCTCCAAAGAAGCTCCACTGGTTTGTGCTGAAGTTTTCACCCTCTCCTTTGTTTCATTGAATATTTTTTAAATTTAATACAAGACAGCAAAGAAAAAGTAATGATTTAAATGTGACTTTTACTTGTCCATTTATGTTGTTCAATTAGGAGAACTATTCTGATGTTAAAATTGTATGTATTGTTACAAAGCTTTCTGAAAATCTTCAGTTTCGTCTCAGTGATGTGTAGTTTATTGAGATCACATGCCTTTACTTAACTTTCATCTGCAGCTTTTTTGACTCAGCTTATCTCTTGCAATTTTGGTACTCTACCATATCATATAGCTGTCTCATTTTTATGTTATTAGTTCTTTAAGAGGGTGTGAACATTTCAATCTTAACTGATTTCAGACTGACAAATGTTTAGGTCACAGGACAGATGAAGGTTACAGGTATCTTAAAAACACCCCTAAACTCCTTTTTCTTGTATTTTTCCTCCTTCCTCCTCCATTGCTAAAAAACACATTGCAGTGAATCCACATGTCTGGATTTGCTCTAAATTATGGAAACTAATTTTTGAATACTCATTCTTGCTAACCAAATTACTTCAGTGTGTTCTCTGTTCTTACTTACAATCTTATAATTGCAAGATTAATGCAGAGTTGTTAAGTACTGACGCTGGGTAAGATGATTAGCATTTTTGCACTGAATTTAACTTACCAATCAAGTAGACTTTATTTATGTGAGTGACAATACCCTGTCTTGACACTTGGTGGCATCAATATTAAGAAAAAATATTAAGGTAGAAGCTATGTTAAGGTAGAAGTACAAACTGTATGTGTTTTTTTGGGTTTTTTTTTTTTTTTTTTCATTCTTCCCATTTCCCCAATCTCATTTTAGGCAGTCCTTGCTTAAGATACTCCTATGATCTAATTCCACACTTTCATGTGATCAACCTTTCCTTCATATTGTTTCTTTATTGTTCCATTATAGCAAGTGTAAAATCAGTAAGCTATTTGATGGTTTAAGTCTCCTCCCCTTTTCCTTCAAATTAGTGAAGTGTTTTTAGGAAAAACATAGTATTTTAACAAGTGAGAATGGAAAGACTGCAGCTCTTTACCATTTGCAAAACCAGTAATTTATGGAAAATGGAACAGTGGCATTTTTAAATATTGCTGTTTAAGTATTGCTGTTTTAAAATGAATCAAAGCTCTGGGAAGTTGCCAAAACTTTATTTCCTATTCATTTTGCTGCAATGCAGATCTTTCTTAAATTCTGAAGACAGAAAAGGGAGAACTTCTGACATACTGAACCCTTCTAAATCATAAGCTGACATTCTTGAGTTTCTTGAGCTGATAATTAGTATTACCATTATATCCACTACCTTAGTACCAAGTGACTTGAATTAAATTTAAAATCTTTCAGGGATAGATAGCATAAGGACTACTAATGGAGTATGAAATTTAGCTCCTTTACTTAATTAGCTCACATTTATCACAGATTATGAATGATCAAACTTATTAACATCTTGATGCCTATTCAGTGTTCTGTATGAGATGAACTGCTGCCCAATTCTGATTTTTATACCCTTCTCTCAATATCATATAATCAAATTGCAAATTATATTCATTATTATTTGCTGAATGGAGAAAATGAATGAATTAATATCAAAATTTTAATTTTACTGTTGATGATCTCAGATGAGGCATAAACCATGGGGTCAGGCGACTGAAGAGGGGAAACTTGAACCACCATTACTGCCCGTTCATATTTCCTTTTTGTCAAATAGCCACTGTTACATTCAGTAACATTCCATTCTGCTTCAAGATGAACATCAAAGGTTTTAAATTTTCTATGTTAATTAAAATGTTATTACTTTTCTTAAACATTTATACATATATTAAAAATGCTAATAATCTTTAGATTTATTATGATACATAACTTTAGCACAGTTATAATATTATAAATATTGAATGTTAGAAACTGTTTCCCTTATGAGGGTGAATGCCGACAGTCTAGGTAAAGGAAAGCCTGTGAGCCTGTGTTTTAGTCAAAAAAACAAAGAAACAAACAAAAAAACTCCCCACAATTTTACCATTTTAAATCTTGCAGGATTCTGGTGTGGCATTGAATTGGACAAACCTCATGGTAAGAATGATGGTTCAGTGGGAGGTGTTCAGTACTTCAGTTGTCTTCCTAGATACGGTATATTTGCACCACCATCTCGTGTACAGAGGTGAGCACTGAGCCGCTTTTGCTGTTTGTGTTGCCAAACATTTTCTTAGTGTGTTTTTGTTGGGAAACAAAGTTTTGCAGCACTTATGGGAGTAATACCTTTCTGCTGCTGMTGATGGAGGTTTATAGATTCTGTTGGTTTCTGACTGTTTTTTTGAAACAAGAGTATAAATTGGAAATACAGATCCCCATTTCTGTTGCAGCCACTTCAAGTATTTTCATTCCAGGGCCTATAAACTTTACATTCATGACCCAGTCCTGATCGGGGCTGTGAGTAAAATTCAACTATAAAAGAAAGTTGCCCTTGGACACGACCAGAAGTACCGTTCTCATTCCTGCTTACTGCACRGAGGATCCAAAGCATCCACCAAGTTTGTTCATAGCCCCTTTGTTAGGTTTCTGGAGGAACCTCAAAAGCAGTACTGTGCTCTTTCCTCCCGTATTTGTGTCCAGTTGCTCTGCCAAACGTACTCTCTTATCTTTCCCTGAAGTTTCTTGCTCAATAAACTGTCAGAGAACTTTGCCTCAAAATTGCACATCCTTTATTGCTTTCTTTAGTAATTTAAATAAAGTGGGTTGATATAGACATCTGTGATATACCAGCCTGATTACAATTAAATGTTATTGTCTTTTGGGAGTGGAGGGAGAAGGGAAAGAATCACAACTTAATCTACAGAGAATTCCAGTAGTAGTTCTATTATAAATTAATTGAAATGACTTCTTCTGAACGGCTGCTGTATTACTGTTTTTCAGATTAACAGGTTCTCTGGATTCTCTCACAGAAAGTTCATTGAATAAACTAAATCACAGTTTTCCAGGTAGGAGCATAAGACACTTGTGATTTGGCTTATGTAGCCTACAGACCATTCTACAGCCAGAAACCACAGCAGGAAAAAACCTCTGAAAGCGCAGTAGGTTTTGAGAGAACCCAAATGCCAGCAATTTTCTTTGCTATTACCTTCCTAAAAATGGACCCTGCAGTGGGTCTCTGCAGAAGGAACTGTGGAGAACCATGTTGTTGTTAACTCTGCCGTTGTGTAAATGATTACATCAGAGTTAATACTGTTTTCATAAGCAAATGACACTCTCCCCATATTACAACACTGTATTCTAGTCATAGTTGGCTATAATCTGAATCTGTTCCTTAAAGTAAGCCTAGATTGGTGAGTAGATCAGTGTGGGGAAGGAGGTCCATGTTGAACTGCTGAAACTTTACTGAAATACTTGAAGTAGTGTGTTTTTTTGTTTTTTTTTTTTTCTCCCTTTTCTAAACTTTTTGTGGAAGGGATGCTTCCAATTAACCTCATTCTGTTTATTTAATCTAATTTCTGTCAATTTAGAAAATCTGAACATATTACTAACACTTATTTTCATGAGAAATTTCATCACTTATTTTCCCAATAGGAGGGGAGAATGTGTTGCAAATGAAGTGAAAGCGTCATGAAAGAAAACGTGTTTTTTTGTTTGTTTTTGTTTGGTTTTTGAAAGTTCTACATAGCTTATTAACATCTCCGCTTAGGTTTCAGACGCAGTTTAAGCACAACTTCTGCATCTTCACAGAAAGAGATAAACAGAAGAAACTCCTTTGTTAGGTGAGTGTGCTTCTGATTAAAATGTATGGGTAGGCTGGCTGTTAACTTTACTGTTTCTAGTTCAGAAGAAAAGAAAATCTTTATGCCTTTATAGTATGTAAACCTTTATACATTCTTGGTTTTCTTCCAAAATTAGCCAGAAATATTTTTCAGTGTTGTCTAGGAGTACAGTTCCTGGATTCAAGCAGGCATTAAGATTGTTTTCCAATCATTCAGTCACTGTATGCATATTCTCCAAATCCTTGTGGTTTCACACAGCTGTGTGTGTGAAGTTCACAAAGTCTCATTAAAGAACTTCCCTGTGTCCTGTTTATCCTGACCAAGCCTTATGCATTACAAGTTGGTTTGGTTAAACTCTTTCAAGCACCCTCTAAAATGTTTTGTACCACTTAATTTACTGATGCTGTCCATTATCCTAAATATTGTGGATCCTAGCATCAAGTGAAAGGAAATAGATTTTCCAAGTATTTGAGTACTGTTTACTACTGTATTAATGTTATTACATATTTTGGCATTGATGTGAGATCAAAAGCATTTTTAAGAGATTTGAGTTTTTTTTCACACACTTCACTGAATTATATATTTGCATTGCCTTGGATGTTTCATACAGAGAAGGCTTKTTTTTGTTTTCTGCTTTTTTAAACCAGATCTAAGAGCTCTGTGTTAAGGCGCAGCTGGAGTAATACTGCTACAGCTAACACTGAGGGACCAGTGAAGCTGCACGAAGGCTCTCAGGTTCTTCTAACCAGCTCCAATGAAATGGGTACAATCAGGTACATTGGTCCTACAGAATTTGCACCGGGGATATGGCTTGGGCTTGAACTCAGAAGCGCCAAGGGAAAGAATGATGGGTCTGTGGGGGAAAAGCGCTATTTCACCTGTAAGCCGAACCATGGGGTCTTGGTGCGACCTAGTAGAGTAACCTATCGTGGGATTAGTGGGGCAAAGCTTGTGGATGACATTTGCTGAGCCAAAGGTGCTAATACAATGGAAAATAAGTTTTTTAAAGCACACAAGAACCCTCTCTTTGAATGCCAGCTTATTTTTAAACTATTGAACCCACATTTGCATTTTACATATGTGTGTGTTTGTGTGCACACATACACAAACATCCATACATTAAGAAAAAAAAATTCAGTCACATTAAGCAGTAAAACCACTATTCCATTGCTCTTATTGAAACAGCCCTTGCCTGGGAAGGTTATTGCAAAAGCATCTTGGGTTTCAGATGCTGTATTTGAATAATGTTCCAGTAGGAGAATGCAAATATATCTAATGTTCTCTGAATCTGCTTGTGATTCATGCAGTATTTAAATGACTTTCTTCCACTGCTGATACTTTGTGCWTTGGCTGCTTTTGACAGAGGAGGTGGCTAATAAGTGACATTCATCTGTTTACTAGGCACTTGGTCAATATCAGTACCCGCCGCTAGCAATAAGCAAGTGAAAAAAGACTTTGTTTCCAGCAGTTGTGAAGTAGTTGCACATTTTTATCATTCATATATCCCACCTCTTTCCCCCCCTCCCATTCTCCCCTCTAGAAGACAAAAGGGCTGATAAATAAAAGTATCTGCGGCTATCCTAGGGAGCAGCAGCAATTGATTAAAAAGCCTTTAAAAAGCACAAATATACTTCATGTCAGTCTGCATAGTAAAAAGCACTTTTTATTGTAGGCGTTTGTAGAAGGAGCTATGTATGAGAAGCACTCTTCAAAATAATGCACTTTGCACTCTCCTGGAGAGTTTTCCCTCATTTTAAAAGATAGGTTTGTTTGGAGTGCTGCAGGATGTGAGTATCACAGTTTTTAATGCAAATAAACCTAGAGTGGAACTATACATAATAGCTGCATCTTAAATATTAAGTCTGTATAAATACAGCGTGGTTCTTCCTGCCAGTGGTATGGATTATATGCAGGGCTTTCAAGCAAGCTATTAACATTTGATTAGTTTGTGATAGATGTTTCTATTTGTTTCCTGTAGAACAGTTTCCAGGGTAAATTTCCTGTAAGAGTCTTATGTTAAATTCAGGATGGTTTTAGATACATCATTAGAACACATTGTGATGTGACATTATTTGCATCTCAGCCTTTTAAATGACTAGTATTTTGCCCATATTTTAAGCATATAATGTATTTTAATTGCTCAGAATATGTAAACAGTATCTTACTGAAGGTTATCAGGGTGTTTTCATGTTCCAGAACAGTCATTTTATTCTTGAATGATCTGCTTGCTTTTACCTACTTGAAAGAAGTGACACTTTAAATTACAGCGTAATATCCTATTTTTAGACAGAAGTCTACTATTATGTTAAATATTGCTGTAGCTATTGTTCCTGACCTGTATTTAAAAGATGGACTGTATTCTAATTTATGGGAGTTATTAATTGAATATAAAAGCTGTAAATTTTGAATGTAAAGAAAATAATGCTTTATATTTGAAGATGCACTGAAATGCAAGTGATGTACTGAACTTTGTCCAAAATCTATTTCTTGCTGTTATTAGTAAAATCAAACCCTGGTGAACAGTGTTTCAAAGAGAATTTATGTTAGGTCATTATAGCATGTGCATTCACTTGCTTTCATTTTTTATTTTTACTTACAAATTGCGTAAATAGGGTAGAGTGCAAAACAGAGCAGTAATACCAGAAGTTTTTAATATCTTTAGCTGTATGGGGCAGAATTACCAGCTATCAAACAAGTGTAAAACACATTTCTCTGGTTTATCCCAATCTCACTCTCCTGTTTGGTTATTAAACTAAAATAGAATTTTTAGAAACACTCTTATTTTTCTGTCTCATGAAATGGAATGAATATATGAATATATGTGCTTTTTCTGAGGAGTAGCTGGAGTTCTTCAGGAGGTGCTCAGGGAAATAAGTAAGTAAGTGTTGCACTTGTGTGGCACGTCTTGCACAGAAGAAGAACATGTAGGCGATCAACATCTTTCCAAGAATTACAGGCAGTTCCACCTGAATACGAGGAGGAATTTCTTCGCTGTGAGAGTGACGGAGCATTGGGACGGGTTCCCAGGTTGTGGAGTCTCCTTTTCTGGAGATATTCAAAACCCATGTGGATGTGATCTTGTCTAACAGGCTCTAGGTGACCCTGCTTGAGCAAGGAGGTGGGACTACATGATCTCCAGAGGTCCCTTCCAACCTTACCGATTCTGTGATTCTGTAATTTTCCAATTCACTGGTAACTTTTCTTTATCCAAGTCTATGCCAGGCTGCAGTTTCTACAGTAGCAGGCTGTGTAGCTGTGCCCAGTTCAGCTGGAAGTGGTGTCTCGGTGGCCTTGGCTGGCCTAAACCGCAGGATTTTGAACTCTGCCGCATGGAAGGGTAGAGAGAAGAACAGAGACATTACCTGAGCTTTGGTGTAGTGTGCTTTGCCCTTCAGTTTCAGCATCAGCTAGCCACAGATTCTCCTGACAGCTCTCACTATAATCACAGTATAGGGCTGTAGCTCAGAGTGACTTGGGACTGTTACCAGTACGGAGTTATTTCAGAACCACTGAGAATCTTCTGTGGGGAAATGGGAAGCCCTGTGACTATATGCAGCCTGAAATGGAAATAAATCAGTCTCCCACTTCTAGGGAAGTTTTCTGATGGATATCATTGAGTTAGTGATGTGAGAGGATGTGTGCTTCCTTTAATTCAAGGTAAGTAAGTTGCCATAATTCTTTTTCCCAACTCAGAAGACACTTTGTATCATARAATTCTGAAAAATAACTGGCACTGAAGTTTAGAATTAGGTGCTATGCTGAATGGGGTAGCAAAACTAGCTGTGCTGAGGCCTGTAGGATTGCAGCCCTTGAACCTGTTAGAAGACAGGTGGTCTCCAAAGTCTCCATGAAATATATTAGAAAAATATTATTCATTTAATAAACAAACAAATGGTCCCCAGCAGTTCTGTGCTGCTTGTGCTGACTCGGAGGCTGTACCTTTTTCCGCAGCACAGCTCTGGGGCCTTGTTTCAGCAGAGGTAGTTCTTCAGGGCTCTCAGCACTGAAACATTTCCAGCTTTGATGGAAACTGGCTGGAAATGTGAGCGCACAGGTGTGACAGGAGGAGGAACGTTTCCTTGAAGAGTCCCAAGATGGAGAATTTATTTTCAGTGAGTTCTGTCCAGTTGGATTCAGTGATAGTTTTGCAGATGTTTTCCTGGGCAGGGGCCTGGGCTTTTAAACACGGGTATCCAGCAAGATCTGAGGCTCAAGGAGCCAAGACTGGCACTGTGGATTTGCAAAACAGAACATAGTGTCTGTGATGAGCTGGCTCTACTACCTGAGGGTTGCATGGGTGGCAAGTCCAGCATTTGTGGCATGGTTTATAGAGAATTCAAATTTTGAAGAACCCATGTCAAATGTCAGGTGAAAACTGAGACCATTATCCATGAAAGCCACATAGCAAAGTTCCAACGTGCATTTGTTTTCCTGTCTTGCTGCAGGCAGACAGCTCTGGAGAAAATAGAAAAATGCCGGCCAACAGTGATGCAAACCAGTCTGTGGTGGTTGCCCAGTGCCTAGCTGGGATCATGGCAGACCACAGGAGAGCTCCTTTTTCAGTCAAGATGACAGGGAGGAACTGAAGTGTGGGAGGATGGAGGGAGAGGTGGCTGCTTGATGCCCACACCAGGGACACTGATCGGGGGTTGGGGGGGGATCTCATTAACTAAAACACTAAAATAAGCCTGCAGTGGGACAAGTAAGTGAAGGAGAGTAAGTTTTATAAACAAATCTCCTACTTTCAAGGATCTTTTCTTGAGAAAGCAGCAACATAAAGTGTAAGATTGGTGCAAGGCTGGGGGTTGGGGGAGAGAAAAATAATGCATTTCAGGGCAGGAGCTAGCTCTTCCTATGTTTGTCACAGGATTTAGCCATAGCATTCCACTGTTTTAAATACAGCTTATAATTAGAGCTACTCAAAGTCAATGTTCAGACACAAATTAAAATGCTGTCCTAGAATATATACATTTAAGAATGAAAACATCCAAATACTTTCTTGAACCATGTATTTTGTTCTCCTCTTACACTGGCCTTTTCCTTCATGTGAAAGCCTTGGTGCTTTCTAATAGAAAGCAAAATCACTCACATCTCTTCTGTGAGAAATAACCTTGGAAGTGATACATTTGCAAAGTAAACAAGTCTTAAACTAGCTACTGCTAGCCAGGAATATGACTGTCTCAGTTTATTAACACGGCTGCTCCTTTATATATAGGTGTGCATTGTGGGGTGTGTGTGGGGTGTCTATGTATAGTGTGTGTTTTGTGTTTTAACTTTAACAAGAAAAATTCATGTCCAGACCTCCCTTTGTTATTACATTGTACAGAAGTGAACTGATGYTGATACAATCATTGCAGAGATGTCAATGAACAACCTAACACAAGCAAAGCCAGTAACAGTCATTTTATTTATCTTCATGC
This sequence comes from Rhea americana, assembly GCF_003343005.1. Classification (NCBI taxonomy): domain Eukaryota; kingdom Metazoa; phylum Chordata; class Aves; order Rheiformes; family Rheidae; genus Rhea; species Rhea americana. Next base: position 412,625 of record NW_028186385.1, read on the forward strand.
CTTTTGGTTCACTACACTTGTTTACAATACAAATACACTATTCAATACAAAATACTCAATGACCATATATTAATATTTTTCTTCATAGTATCCCTGAAGTGCACAGGCCCTTCCTTTATAGACAATGTTGCATAAGCTGCTGTACATGAGACAGACATTACTAATGAAGCTTTGTTACTGAAAGAAACCAGATGCAGACAACTTAGACATTTCCTTCTGATGGGTTTGGGGCAATTTATGATGTCTTTGCAGCTGTGAAAGGCTATATTCTATGCTTTTCCTATGTCAAGGTTCTTGTTGCCAAGCTGCTAGCTCAGTAACGGGAGCAGACATGCAAAGTTAAAGTCTTCATAGCCTATTTCAGACCTCATGTGCCACGCTCTATCTGAATGACTTGTGTCCGCTGCTGTGGGGGCTCGCACTGAGGCCGCCTCCCCTCTCTGCAGGGAGAAGAACGCCAGCAGGCCACTGASTGCTGCCCTTGAGCGTTTAACCTGTGCCTGCCCCTCCACCCCTGCCACAGCAGAGCCCCCTCCAGTCCCCCTTTCCTTCCAGCACTCCAGGAGGAAGCAGAACAACCCAACCTTGTGCCTTGCTTCAGCCCTCCAGGGCACAGGATGGAGAATCAAGACTCAGCAGCAAAAAGGAAGACAATGAATGGACAGCTGGCAGGGTAGATAGATAAACAGGCATTCCAGCCTGTTTTACCTTCAGCAGCTTACAAATCAGCATAGAATCAGAAAAACCTACCTAACATCTATAAGAAACAGGTAACATCCACATGGAAATAAGCCATTTTCAGAGTCTGAGAGTGGTAGCACAAGACTCTCCCATTCGTGCTTTCATACTGTAGATCGTACTGCTTCCTGCTTTTCCACTCTAGTGTGAAGAAGGATACATAAGAACATAATATAAATATTGCCAATGAAATCTATTAACAGTCTTCAAACAAGTTCCCTACTTCAGACATTTGTATTCAATCAATTATACTAAGATTATTTTCAAAAATAAGTTCTAGACAAGAACGACTATGAGGGCTAAAGTAAATTCAGTTTTCCTTCCTACAGCATACCAGGAGATGATAGCTATCACTGTAAGCCTAGTGTGGAGGGGGTTTAATAAGGGGATTCAGGATTTACACACATACTAGAGGCCTTGGTCTGGTGACGTTACTGTGACTTAAGCACCTTCTGGTCACTGGAGCATGCAGACCTTAACAGGTGCATCTTTCCAGACACAGAAATGAAAAAACTCCTAGTTCATGACCAGACAAAAATGTTCTTGCTATTGGTATATATCTAAATGAAATGTGATGGAATGAACCCAGTATAAAAGGGAGCACAGATAGATAGACTCATGAACACTTAATGCATTCAGACATTACAACGGAAAGCCTAAAACAGATTCTGTAAGTACCTTTGTTGTCTTTGCACTGTCGCACTCAGTGTAAGACAGTCTCATCATTACTCAGCTCTTCTCTCTCTCTCTCTCTCTCACACACACACACTCACACACTCTATCAAGCCCCCCTAAAATGTTATCTCAGTTTACCCCAGCTCACAAATGGTTTTTTTTATAGCGATGAGACCTTCCACAACCGTCTACTGTGTCCCTCTGCCCTGCATGTCACTTTGCCTGTCCTTGGGAAGGATGGTCGTAGGCTGCTTTCCTACTGCTCTGAACAGATTCCTGCTAATAATGTTGCAACCCAGAGCAGCGATAACTGCAGCCCTCATGTGGGTACTGGCAAATGAAGTGGGACTGTTACGTAGCTCCTTTCAGCCCTTCAGCCAATTTGAGGTGGGACAGTAATTGACAGTGCTGGACTGTAAATTGTTTTTGTGGCTGAGCAAACAGTCATCATTAGGGAAAGCTTTCTTTACACTGGCCCAGTGATGTGCTCCTACAGCATGGTGGAAAGTAAGTAAACAAAATGCTGTTACTGGCATGGAAATCTTGGCAACACCAGTTCATACAGTCACTTGCTTAAAGTCAAGCAGTGCAATTGCAGATGGAAACATGACGTTTCCTTTGATGAAGCCTGCACAGAAGTAGCAAAGCCCCAGTTGGTCAAGGCAGTTTATGGAAATTATTTATCATTGGTTTTGTTCCTTTCTTAAAAAAAAAAAAAAAAAGCAGGACATCATTAAAAAAAAAAAAACAAAACGCCAAATCTTGTTTCTGAATTGCAAGATTTGCTCAACATTGATATTTACAATGTTTTTCATAAAGTGGGGAGCTAAGCATGGAAAAAAAAATCTACAAGGTACTGAACTAAATACTTGTTGTGGAAGAGCTTGCATTTTTTTTTTTTTAATTAAAAAAATAAGCCAAAATGAGATTTCTGAATTCCTTTGGGTTCTGGATGTTAGAAATGGGGATTGCAACAAAGGCATTTTACATTGTGGACGCTGGAAGGAGACCTTCCATAAAACCAACCACTATTGCAGGAAATGCAATAAAAGACCTTTATGCATAGTAACCAGCACAAACTACAGAATATCAGTAGTAATTTATAATTTCCCCCAACTGCAACATCATTTATATATATATATATATGTATGTATGTATGTATATATACACACACACACACACACACACACACGCACATGCACATATATATATATAAAATATAAAAATGCGCGCATGCGCGCGCACACACACGTATGTTTAAGAAGCAGTAGTGTGTTTAGCTCCTTATTTACTGCTCACATTTTATTAGTATAACATTTCAGATAGTTCAGTTGCAATTCTGTGATAAAATAACTGCACAGTAATCCCGCTACTACCATAGATGGAGAAAGGACACCCTCCTTTCTCCCCTTCATCCCCCACAACGATACCAACATCTTCTGTTGCTTGTGCTTTTAGATCCTCTTTAGAAATGCCACTAACTAGGCAAATTACCTGCATTTGTGCAGAATCAGAGCTGCTGCCTCAGATCTAATTAATAACATCAACTAGAAAAATCTCATATTAATATTGCACCTTTTTGTTTTTGTGTAGTCTGATCCATCTGGATCAGTGTCTACCCTCAAAAAAATACATAAGAGGCAGGGCAGCAAAAGCCCTAGGGCAGGCTCCTACTCAAAGATAAACTAAGGAAAACAAAGTTGAGTTGCTAATACAAATGCTTTTGAAAAACAAACTATTTAAATGAAAATTGCAATCATATATACATAATACTGCAGCATAAGGAAATGCTCCTATAGTCGCGCGAGGACGCCCTCTTTGAGTTTATTGAGCTGAAGAGTGGACAGTATGACACTAACACAGTCCTAAGCTAGACAGAATCACTCCCCAGTGGCTCTTTCGTGAAGACGACTGCAAGCCTAATAATATTTTTCTTTTTTTCTTTCTTTTTTTTTTTTTTTTTAAAGCGTGGTGGCCCAAACCAAGCCTTCTGGTTTAAATCTGCCTAATCTCAAAGGTTAGGAGGATGTAAGCGAGGTTGATGCACGACACTTACCTCAATATCCGAATCCAGGGCCACATTTAGAATCGCTTCACTGAAATGAAGTGTCTTGGACTGATCTTCATATTCCTTTGCTGATGCTCTAGCAGACCCATTCTGTGGAAATAGGCACCCTCTTTTTCCAGACAGCATTAATGCTAAAAAACCAGCTCCTTGTAACCCTACACTGAAGTTACTAATGCATATCTTTTTACACAGAAATTATTTCCTATATCTATGGTTTGACAATACACTTAACTGGAATATTTTTCATGCACAATGTGTACAAAGTGAGTCAATGCAGTGGTTTTCTTTCTTTAAACAACTATCATACACATATTTTGTTACAGAAACAAGGGCCTAAACAACCCCTCAAATACTGACAGTAGCTGGCATCCTGATTGTGGCATATGTCATTTCTGCCTTTATGTTGTTTTTAGGGCATATCAATGGCTATTTGAAACCTCTGAGCTATGCAGGTGGTCTTCCATTTTCAAGGCATCGTGAATGCTTCTCTCATGACCACAGTCCTTTAAAATTGTACTTTGGTTCCATCTAACAATATCACAAGTTCCTGTTGAAAGACATTCCTACTTTTGTAGGCCACAAGGAATTTTTCAAGGGCTCTACACACTTTCAGTGCTGGGTGCAGCAAGAAGGAAAAAAAAAAAAAAAAAGCCCAAACTCCAAAACAAAAAAAACCCTCAAAACCAAAATGCCTCATAGCATCCATATCAATCCTGTACGCCTCCTGTCCAGTCATTCTTTCCAGTGATGCCGTATGAGTAGCATCTTTCTACTGCCTTGCCAATTACACAAAAACTACTGTGCTTTCAAGGACTTTCAAGGACCAGACTAGCTGGAACACAAGCTGGGAATGTGCTATTGTGTCTCAATTCAAAGTTGGATCCTTTTATTTGGTTTGGCTGAATGATGCTTTCCCTAAACCCACTACAAAGCTCGGCCACTTGCAGGAGATTCCAAGTCTTCTACAGCATCCACAACTTTGGCATGGAAAACCCCAGACATGAAACACTCAAGGCAGTGAGTGGCTTTACACTTAAGCAGCGAACACACAATTGAGAAAAGCTCACGGGAAGGGCATGACAACAACCATGTGTATTAGTTGATGCAACAGGATCTGGGCCTTGCAGTTAACATGTTTCCTGTATCATCCCTCCCCTGTTGTCTTTTTTTTCTTTTTTTTTTCTTTTCTTTCTTTCTTTTTTTCTTTCATTTTTTCTTTT
>NW_028186385.1:417348-460906 GCF_003343005.1 Rhea americana
TATTGGGGCTCTGGTGATTTGAAGCCTCTTCGGTTATTTGAAATTACAGCTTCAAGGGTGGCACTTTGGAGCAAGTTGGCACGTAATGGAAGATAACACTGTCAGCTCTGTTGCTCACGGTGTATTGGTAACAGGACATCTCTTCAAGGCTCAGGGGCCACACGGGTAAAAGTCAAGAGGGTAGAGGGCTCTCAGGGCCCCTGGTGTGTTACGTGATTCTTGTTTCTGAGGATGGGATCCTCATAACTGCTAGCGCAAGGTGGGGTGGAGGCTTCCAAGGGTAAGCCCTGCTGTTGGTATCCATAGTTGACATTTCCACAAGGGAAGTGGCGAAGCCTGAAGAGAGGCACTTCTTTAACACTTGCTGTTAGGGAAGATGGCTCTAATAGCAGGGAGGAGYCTGGTAGCCTGCCAGCCACAATGTTGGGCCCTACAGAACAGTTTCCTTCGTGCCCCAGGTTCTCCCTCTCAGACATCTCTTTTTCCATCAAAGAATTGTTTTTGCTGGCCTGCTTCTCTGCAAACCAGGAACCGTATGTCGGATTCCAGAGGTTGGTGGGCTTGTTTCTGGAGCCTCGGCCTTTGTGCAGCTCAGAAGGGGGATTGGACTGAGTGTAGGCCATGTTGATATGTCCCCCTACAGAGGCTGACTGCACCTTCGCAGGGACTGGTGGTTCCAAGGCTCCCACTTTCCCTAGAGGTTTTCCAGTAGTGATGGCTGATGGCATTGGGGGCGGAGACGGCAGAGCTTGCTTGTCATCCTTTTTGTCTTGGTGTGCGGAGACCAAGAGAGGGGGAATCCCTTCTGGATCTTCTGGGCACATTGCTACCTTCTCCTCCTCCTCAACTGATGGGCCATATTCCACTGGCAAAGCAGTGTTGATGACATCTGGATCCTGCAGAAGAAATTAATGATAATTTCTCAGTCTAATTTCTCAGTCTGCTACTACTCTGTATGCTCAGACTTAGTTATAAATGCAAGATAACTGCCAGCTGTCATTGTATGATCACAGCACGTCTTTCCCATCACAGGGCACACATTTCATGTGCAGGAGATGCTGGCAAAATGCAGTTAGCTGACATGCAATGGGACGCCCTTAATGTTGAACTCTCTTAAAAAAAAAAATTCAAAACGCCAAACACAAGCACAAAACCCACCACAGAACAGCAGAGATTACAAGAATAATGATTTTTTTTTTTTTTATGTCCAGCTGAATTTCCTGTGGGAATGTTGTTTTGGAATTGTTATCATCTCGAACTTCATAACATTCTCAAATACTGAGGCAGTTACAGCCATGAAAATACACAGAACAAGGGAGAAATGGGAATGTAGACAGGAGGCAATACTGTCAAGAGTAGACCCCTAGAAGCCTGAGCCCATAGAGACCGGGGTCTTGAGCTATTTAAGCAGTTTTGAAAATTAAACTGAGAGAAATGTGGTGATCTGGACAACCTTTAACTACTGGTAGATGCCACAGATGATAACAGAAAACAATATCTCACACCCAAGGATCGAAACGCACATGAAAAAGACCAAGCCTTAACAGAGATGTAGACCAGTAATGCCCCCAATTACTTACAGATGGGAAAGCGAGCTGACTGAGGAAAATAACTACATGGGGCTACACAAGAAACATGTGCTGAACCAGGCAGCAGAACAACATTTTCCAAACTACCTCATTCTTTACAAGCTAAAAACAGCTATAAAAATCAGATCTAAGCCTAGAAAGCCAGCCACATCCTCTTCCTGCTAGCCTTGTAATCCCCACTCCTTGGCACTTCTCTCTGCAGCTGCTTCTCCAGAGCAGCAGACTCAGAAAATTCCCCACAGCTGCAGAGGCCACCTGGAAAAGGTGTTCTGAGTCAGAACCATTTCTGCTCAGTGCTCACCACGTCCCCAGGGTTACAGGGAGACAGAGTGGCTGATGTGAAGCACAAGTGCATATGGATGCTGGTGTGTCTGGGGTCTTCAGCTTGCTAGAAATACTTGTCTTTATAAGCAGAAGCAGAGCCACAGATTTGCCATTCCTCTGTACAGCTGGGTAAGCATGTGTTCTTTTGCTTTTAGGCAGTGAAAGTCAGTAGGATCAACAAACCGATGTGGTAAATGTCCCATCAGCTGGTCCCAGCCAAATGCCAGTCTCTCTGAACTGCAATAATGCAGCGCTGCTTTCTCCTCATTTTACATTCTGGCTCACCTACACTGATCCTTTCCACCCCTCTCAAGGCAAATGAATAAAACCTGATACCTGAGTGCAGTACTCAATTCTCTCCAGGATTATCGCAAAGTTTGGCCTGTCTTCAGACTGGTGCTGCCAACACTGGGTCATAATGCGGTAACTGAAAGAGCAAAACAAGAGAAACTCATAAATGGCAGATCCATTGGGTACGTAACAGCTAGTCACTGCAAACTGGAAACCGTGAGGACACGTTCTAACAAATAAGGGTGCTCAGCATTCCTGACTTAGACAACTAATGCATAGGTAACGCTTAATATGTGATCACCAGAGGGGTAAAATCTATGGCACATCAGAGAGATAACCTGCCCACCTGAGCATTCTCAGAGAACTCACTAGAGGTAGCTTGCAGTTTCACATTTCACCTGACACACAGAAATATTGCACAATCTTCAACCAAACAAAAGTGGCCCTCTAAAGCAGGTATCACTGCCAGTAGAGAAGCCACTGGCAAGTTCAGAAAGGTAGGTCAGCCAAGATACGACCAATCTCAAAAGTTATTAACATCTGACTAGAGAACAGTATTCAAAACAGATGCTCATTTGCATTAATATATCAAAGTATCAAAGTTGCAATTTCATACACAGGGCCAGGGCAGTTTTTAGGTGGATCCATTCTTCCTCCATTGGTTACGAACTCCAGAACCTCCTGGTTACTTTTGCTAGGGTAGGGCATATATCCCAAAGAGAATATCTCCCACAGCAATACACCAAAGGACCTGAATACAGAAGAGAAGAAAAACAAAATTAAGGATACAGAAATCATGATCATCATCATCATTTAGGGAATATGCCCTTAGAGGTTATGTTGTCAGTATTGCTTTTTGCAGTCTGTACTCAGTCATCTGGTGGGCTTCACTGTTTTGGGACCGAGATGTGAACAAGCTGAATAATTCTAGAGGTGGACTCTGAATCATTTCATCAATGATACCAATTGACTGTTACATGAGTTAAATCTATGATACAGGTAGGTAAACCTGACTGCTCTGCCCTTGTACTCAGCCCTGTTCCACTAGATACAAGAAGTGCGAAGCAGACTATGTTCTTCTGAGGCATCAGCCACTGCTGGAGGCTGGACTGAGGGGAACAGTGGCCTGAACACCTGTGACAAACTTTTCCTCCTGAATAAGCAGATATGCTTGAAATAATGTTAGTAAATCCTCACTGCTGACTCTGAGCCTCCTTCCTGTATCTCAGAGAGTATGATAAAACATTCCCTAGCCACAGTCTTGGCTCGTGCAGTGTGGCAGGCAGCGCCCTCGGATAATGGCTGAGATAGGGCCCTTTCCAAAGCGTTCATTTGGCTGGATGCTTAGAAATCACGATTTTGTTGATTAAAACTTCAGCAGAGCTACGAGCAACAGCAGGCAACTCATCCCCTTGGTGCTGATGGACAAGCAGCAGCTCAGCTCTCTCAGAGAGCCTGACTCAATCCCTTGGACTCACTCAGGAACTGCATCCTGCCCATGCAGCTCCCTTTCCCTCTGCACACCTCCTGAGGTTGTGGCCATGCTTTTCTGCTCATTTCCTCCTACATCGCAGTCACTTCGGCTCCTGCACCATGGCTTCCCCTCAGCACCACAGCAAAGTAGGTGGGGCCAGGCTGCGATACAAACAGTACAAACAACGGCAACAGAGATGTGCTTCTTGGCTTTGAGCCCTCACTGCTTCCAGTCCACAAGCTCACACAATTTTCTTCTCCCCTCCTCTGTCCACCGGAAACTCAAAGCTTACAGAATTTACAGTGCTGCTGCAGACCAAGAGAGAGATGAAAGCCACGATGTATTATACCCTTTCCCCCAACAGCAAGCATGGATGGATCCTGCCTGCAGTTTCCTGTTAACGCTCTGCTGCTTTCACTAGTGTGGAACGGGTACTCTCCTCCCAGGACTAAACAAGACAGCACCCCCGTCTGCCTCAGCCTCCCTTCTCTGCCTGCTCACTTCCCCAACAGCACCTGCCTTAGCACAGGGCTGATCTTACATTTCCCTTGTCTCTTCCAAGATTATTGGCTCTAAAAGACCTTACTTTTCTTTCTAGTAAGGGAGAAATGAACACGAACACATTGTTTTTCAAAACATTCACACTTTTCAAAAAAGGTGAAAATATACAAACGGAGAGAGAGAGAGAGGGAGAAAGAGAGAGGGAAAAAGAAAAGAAGCGCACCATGTGTCTGTTTTTGATGTAAATATCCCCTCCATGAAAGCCTCAGGAGGCATCCATTTGACAGGCAACATTGCACACCCACCCTTCCGATAATAGCTGGCTCTGCAGAGAACAAACAAAATGAAGAATCAGCCAAGAATTCAGAAAATGTGATTAACCAGTGTTTTTATAATTAAAAACTAAAATAAAAGAATAAAATAAAATTAAAAACTAAAGTTATCAGCCTGAGGAGGGGCTATTTTAGGCAAAACTGTGGCAGAGAAAATGCTGAAGAGGCCTATTTCTTCTCATAATAGTGGAAATTGGAGGACCACCAGCAGAAACTGGCAGACCATGCAAGGATGCTCTGTAATCCCATCCACTTAAGGCCCGATCCAGTAAACTTAGGTTATCATATGTGCATACCCCCAGTGAATTTCTCACACAATAAGATGTTGCTGGCAAAGCCCTCCTCTCCCAAAAGTGCTTTACAGCTACAGCAAGATCTCCACCCCATCTCACAAGTGGTCACATTAAGCATCCCCACCAAAAATAAACACAGCCTGTCCCAAACGTACTAATCTGAAGTACTGCAAGTGAAATCCAAAACCCTTAGCAAAAGCCAGGGACGGGATAAGGAGGAGACTTGGCCTTATATCCAGGGACAGGAGATCCCATGCTCCTGAGGCAGTAAGTACATCCATCTCTTTGTCATTTTCATTTAAAATAAAACCTACAAACCCCAAACCCTATGCTGCAGGAGGCTATTCATGCAAGCAGGTACCACTGTTCATGACTACACAGTCTGAGTATCCAAAGGGTTTTCCTGCACACAAAAACATGTGCAAACTTCAAAGGTGCTTTTGAAAACTCAGCACCAAAGCATTCATTTTGGCAGCGAGTTCTACTGATTGTGTGACAGGTGCTACTTTGTCCAATCTGACAGCGGGGCAGAACAGCAGCTCTTTGTGAGGGAAAGGGAAGGGAGAGGAAAAAAAACCCAGTTAACATGCACTTCTGTTTTGAAGGTAGCACTCCATTTGCATCACTTCAGGCTAGGATACTGTCAGATCTCAAACTAAGCAGGGCAAGGCTTGGCTTAGTAATTGCACAAGAGATCCCCAAGCAGGGAAAAAGAAAGTCATGACACCGGACTAAACAGTTTGGGTGATTCAGTACAAGGCATTTCTTCTTCTGAGTCAGAGGTAAATCAATTGCTCAGCACAGCAGGACAGAGTGCTGCACTTCTGGAGGTGCTAGGTGGAAGATGAGATATCAAACTGCAGCCCTGACTGCTTGTGGTCATTAAAGATTTCCTGGCACTTGCAAGAGCAGAGTAGTTAACCCTGTGTCCTGGCTGAATTCCAGTTCGTGTGATTACATTTTCCTGACCTTCTTCTGCACCTTCCTCCTTTATCTGCAGTAAATTGAGGAGATTTACTGATGATACCAAACCAAAGGGGCAGGGCTAGTATCAAGGAGGAAGATTAAATTCAGAATGATTTTGGGCCACAAAGCAGAAGGGCACATCAGTGCCAACAGTATGGAGAAAGTAAAGGCAAGAAACTGTTCTTACAGTACACGAGGAAGGAGAAATGCTGTCTGTGGCTATCAGACTTCATTACTTAGAAGAAAGTGCTCAGGAAGTGGGGAGAGTCTTCAGAGCACAGTTGAACTACAAGTGAAAGCCAACACCAATACAACACTAGCAGGAATTCATCAGGGTAGGATCACTCCAGTTTCATGCCTTGCTAAGGATAAACAGAGGAGCACATGAGCATGCTCTCCTAAGCAAACACTGCTCCTCTCTCATTTTGGTGAGCTTCCACTTGCTGATACCCTGGACTTAGCCCTGCTACCTGTATATATCTCGGGCCATTCCAAAGTCTCCAATCTTAGCCACTCTCCCAGGCCCTCGACAGGTAAGGAGGCAATTCCTGGCAGCAATATCCCTACAAGGAAAGGGAAGAAAAACAACAGAAAGAGAAGAATCACTTAATCATTCAACAATTTTGCAAACCAAAAGAAAGCAAAGAACAATATCTGATTTCCTGAGGTGCAGACACAACACCCATAAAAGTCAGTGTTTACAGAAAAATAGTGACGTCCCAAATTCCAACCTACTCCAATTTTAGGAGCAGTCCTGCTATTAAGACATTTCCTCTTTAAACTTCATTTAACATCTTTCAGCTGAATGGATGGGTCTCCTGTGAACTTCCCTTCACCACAGGAACTATTAAGTCTCAAGGGAATTAGCAGCAGAGGGTTTGATTTCAGCAAAATGAAGCTGTCTTGATCAATGCAGACATTGCTCTGAAGACAGGTAAGGGCCTGAATCTGTGCATGCAGATAAAGCTCTCTTTCCATCTCTTCTGAGCTAAAGTAAACCTTGAGATCTGAGTAACATGGTGGCACATCTTGTATATTAGTTTTACTGTTAACTACAGTTTGGCTACAACAGTGTCACAGCACCTTGCAAAGCTGCACACTAGTACCGTGCTCTTCTGATGTAGGCAGGGTGGCCATGACTATTCAACATGAACAAGAGCAGCACAGGAGCAGAGGGAGCCAAAGAACAACCACCGGCATCTTGTGCTTTTATTACCACTGCCTCTGTCGTTATTGCTGACTTTACAGTAGGAAGGCATACAAATGTGGCTGCTCCTAACCATGCTGAATGCTATGACAATCATTCATGATTCTCTAAAGTAGGGTTGCCAAAGATCATGGGAAGATACTGGAAAACTGTGACACATGGAAATATATCTGGATTATTTTTACCATCTATTTGAGCTGTAATGCTTCTTTTAGTGTATTCTCAAGGGAGAGGTAGGCAGCCAGATTATTCCTCATCTCAGCAACCTCAATGGGTCCAGAACTGCACAGGTAAGTTTATTCTGCTTTGAAGCCAGTAGGGTGCACTCCCTTCCAGTGTGGCTTTTTTGGGAAGAATGCACTAGAGGTAGTAGAGGTTCCAGCTGGTAGAAACACAAGCACTGACGCAGGGAGTTTTTATCACTCAAAAAACTTTCTGTGTTTTGGGCTTTCTCTGCCCTGTGCAGACTTTCTGTTTTTCTGCCATTTTCTCCAGGGTCTTTGCATGGTTCTGTTCAAAGTTACAGACAAAATTTTGGACATTTCTCAAACAGCCTATTCTGTGGGAGCAGAAAACAATAGTCACGAAGTGTAGTACTTCTTGCTATGTTTCTGTAGCAGTTGTCTAAGAGCAAGAAGAGAAGAGTTCCAGAATGAGCAGAAGGGCAACAAGTAAAATTCTTGAGGAGAAGATGAAGATCTTTAAGGACTTCTGTCAGGAGATCATGTTTCCATTTGCATATTAGCTAAATAGGCTGCATGAGTGCATGAGACAGAGGTTAGGATATTTGATAAAAACTACAAACCTCTGCCACATGGTCTACAGGAGTCTTTTATGTTAATTGTTATTATTCAGGTTTTATCTACCTTGTTTAAAGGTTTCCAGTCACTAGAGTGCAGCAGGACATAAAAAAATTACATAGGGCATTATGCTCCTCTACTGGCTCATACACAACACATGCCCATGCTGGCACAGGTGTGTTCACCTACCTGTGAATGAAGTGGTTCTCCTCCAAGTACTGACAACCACAAGCAATGTCATGAGCCACGTGCAGCAAGTCCAGCATGCAAAGGGAAGAAGGCTGGTTCTACCAAAAGACAAGAGATAGACTTGGATTAAAAGCAAGAACACAGCAAGATTCATCCCTTGTACAGCACTGGGAAGTCTCCAACAAAGGATGTAGCTCAGATGTTAATACACCACAGGATGCATACACTCATTACAGACATGCGCAAAAGACAGCATTCATATCCAAGAACTATTAAAAGGATGTGGAGGCACCTTGTCATACAAATCCCAATAACAGACTCAGAAAGCTGGATCAGACATCCAAGTCCTGCAGGCCATTTCCCATCTCAATCAGGATTCTCCTTTAAAGGTTTCCCACTGTTATTGAAAGATGCAAATGGATTTCCCTCAGTTCTCCTTGGAGACAGTTCTGCAGTTTCAGCATGATAAAAATTTTTGTGGAGATACATAGCCTGAATTGGTCCTCAGTCAGTTTCTTTCTATTATTTCTAGCTCTTCTCTCTCTAAAGTCACCCTGAACAATGAGAATGATGTTTTGTGGCATGAGTCACGTTTGCTCTTTCCCTCCTCCGATCCATGTAGCTTTTATCTTGCCCCTTAGAGCATTGACATGTATTTGCTTAGCCAATGGCTATAGAAGATTAAGACTGCTAGCTCCTTGTTCCTGCCTCTCTGATACAATCTCCAGCCCTTGCCAGCAGAAGTCAGATGCTTTAGTGAAAAGGCCAGGCTTAGAAACAGCTCATATCTGTGGGCCTTTGAAGCCAAACCATCAGATTCTGTCCTGAGGTGTGAATCAGTGATCCCTGCTGCTCGTCCTTGAGGGAAGAGAAGATCATTTCTGCCAGAGGGACCATGACAAACAACTGTATGGCATTTTTCCCACTGCAGCTATTCCCTAAGAAAATATTTCTCTGTGGTCTTAGTTATTTGACTAAACAATCCCATCCTGCCCTCCAGCTCTCTCCCATAATACCCATCATTCTGTCCAGTGACAGGCTCACCTGTGCCTCTCTGTTGTGATGAAACCTCTTTACAGAGTGATGTGATGCTGTGCTGGCTACCCCCCTGCTCTAAAACGCTGCTAACTGAGACTGCAGGCTCTGCAGCAGGCAGAGCCAAAACCTGAATATTGGGCATTGGCTAGCAAAATCAAAGCCCTAATGTCCTCTGAAGAAGTTAGGAAAAACCTGGCCTCAATATTTGACTAAAAAAAGAATTGAAAAATGCTATGTTTGTTCTCTGTGGGAACAAACCTTGTTTTTTCACTGTGGTGCCATAAAACAAAACAGGTTGTAACTGTGTACCACCTGCCTATTTTTTATTAGGCACGTGGTATACTTAATTGCTTATATCATAGAATCACAGAATCGGTAACGTTGGAAGGGACCCTGGAGATCATCTAGTCCAACCTCCCTGCTCAGGCAGGGTCACCTAGAGCATATTAGACAGGGTTGCATCCAGGCAGGTTTTGAATATCTCCAGAGAAGGAGCAACAAGGAACCCCCTTGCTGAAGCCCAGGCTTGAACCAGGGACCTTTACATCTTCAGTCTAATGCTCTCCCAGCTGAGCTACTTCAATATACTATATACTTAGTTGATTCTTTACACAAAAGACTGGACTGAGTGTGGCCCCCCCCCAAGACTTTCCTTTTTGTAGAGTAGTATTTCCTAAAAATATTAAACTCCTCCTCTCCTTTTTTTTTTTTTTTTCTTTTTGGAGGAGTCAAGAGGAGAAATATTTTTTTTATCTCTTTGAGTTAGAGTGGCTCACCAGCTACAACAAGAGAGATGCAGATGCTGTTCGTTCCCTTTTCAGCACACAACTAAAGGGAAATTAATACCTTAGTCTCTCCATTTCTGAGAAAGGCTCAGAAACCTGAAGTGAAAACTGAGTAACAAACCCAATTCTTTACTATGCAGCATTGACTCCAAACCTGCAGGCTGAAGCTGCAAGCTGATTTGACCAGCAGAGCTTTTTTCTTTCTTCTTTTTTTTCCCTCCTTCTACTTGTTTTTCCTCTCCCCCCCCCTCAGGTGAATTCCTTCCATCTTTTATTTGGTTAAATACAGCCCTGAAGCAGATGTGACTTCTCAGCCAAGGACAATTTAGCCAAGTAATTTCTTTGAAAAATTGAGGGTTTGGATTCATTTTGCAAGGGGAGCAGCCTTGAGACACCAAAGAATTCACTTCACAGCTGTTCACAGCTTCTGCTCCTCAGATGAACGGACAATGCCAGCTGGAAAGCATCAGTGTTTGGAGCAGTGGGCACACTGGAAACACTAGTATGACACTTCCCTGGGTGAGACTGAATCTGGCTAAGGGTGAATGAAATTGTGTGTATTGTTCAGTGTGATGACTGCAGAATTTAAAGGAGGGGAAACTACATTTTATCTTCCAATCTTGATTGCTTTTCTGTGTATGAGAAGGATCATTGCTGAACTTCCCAAAATGGAGAATTCTGCATTGCTTATAACAAGTGAGAGTCCAGTTCCAGGCATCTCTGAACCTGTCAATCTGGACTGCCCCTCTGCAGAAAAAGAGGGAGAGGTAATCCTGTCAAGAGATGTGAAACCTTATTACAAATGGAACAGAGAAACCCTTCAGTGTTATAAACCCTGAACCTCCAAAGTAGTTTGAATTTGAAGCTTATGGAGTGGGCCTGTTTTATGAGACAGATGCCTGGCTGGCATAAACTGACAATATCCCACAAAAGTCTGTGGTATTATGTCAGTGATGTTGGATGAATGTTTGGCCTACATATGTGGTAATTCTTGCTTAGAGTCCAGCATAATCACTACTTGTTGGTCAAATATTGCTTTCATTATTTACATGCAGAACACAAATGAACAATACGCAATAGGCTGTGCTGGCAGCACCTCAATGTTTCATGAAGTTGCATCCTACGTCCTAATGCCAATCTACTGTGGTAGCTCCAGTTTCCCACTGCACAGTGCCTAATAATGTCTTAAGTATCCCCTTCCGTCACTTAACTGTCTCCTCCTCTACCATTCCCCCTGTTCTCTACCATGGTTTTTAGCAGCTGAGCACGAGGCAACAGGCTGTATGCCTTGCTCCAAGTCACACATGCTCTCACTGGCCAGTTGCAGGCCAAATGATAAAACTGCTTCACTCAGTGGTTGCTCTAGAATGGTGCTTTCTCCTTTCCTCAGCCTTGTGAGATATTAATGCCTTTGACATCTCTATTTTGACTGAAGTTAGCAAATGAGTTTAAAGTTAGGGAGCAGGGAGAGACTCTGGGGGATGAATATAGAGAATGAACAGGTAAACCTTATCCCTGTTGGAACCAGGCTGAAAGCAGAAGTAGAGTGGGAAAGAAAAGACAGCGTGGAAAGCAGCTGGAGAATAAAAAAATGAGAAAAGCAAGAGAAAAACAAAAACAATAGTGCAAGGAAGAGGAAGTAACAGTACAGTACAGAACAGTAAACAGTAAACCATTATTACTGAATCAGTCAGCTAGGTGTTTTGTTTAATAGATTCCTGCTTATTGATGTCTTCTATTTTTTGTGCTCAGCTCCTTGTCTTTCTCTTCCTTTAATAGACCTGGCAAACTAGAAGTCAAGCTATCCCTACCCTCTGCCTGCCTTTCTTGAAACAGCAATAAGAGGAACAAAACAGCCCAGAAATCTTTAAGTGCAGAACAAGGAAAGATATAGACACAGGCCCAGGTACAAGGACTCTATGCACAGAGGGTAAACCCACTTCTGCACTTGCGTTCTTCTATGTTCCTTTTCATAGAGCACAATGCCCTGTGCGCATCTCATCTCTCCTCAATAAGGCTATCTTCAAGCTTCATAGTTTCTGAGCGAGCAGAGAAGCACATGCACCAGAGGCTGATTTCTCAGCACTCACAGCTGCCATTAGCTGTTAGAAGCTGCCCTTAAAGCCAGACAATGAATTATCCTGTTGCTCTCCCCAGGCAACCATCAAAGAGGATGGTAGCAGAAGTTGGGAAAGACAAGAGTAAGAGGGTGTTCGAAGTGGAGATGAAATGTGTGGATCTATGTCTGCACATAGTTAGGCTATTTGGGCTCATGCAACTGTTAAAAGGGGACTGAATCCAGGGATTTGAGTAAGTTACCGACTCTACATCACATTTGTACTTTATCTCTTCCAAAGTGTGACAGGCATGGGACAGAGCAAAAAACAGCAGCACCAGTCCCATGTCTCCTCTAGTCACAGGAGCAAGTTAAATGCTGGAAAGAGAGGAGGATCTTCAGGTTGCTGGGAGCAGCCCCTATGTATAGTAGTTCTGCGGCAGTCTCAGATAACTTCACACAGGTCAGGAAGAACAAGGAAGAAGAGAAAAGGAAGGAGAGACTGTGAAAGGAGAAAGAAAACAGTAAGGGAGCAATGTTTGATGTGCTTGGGGTGAATCTCTCTGACACTAGCTTTCCTGACAGCTATCAGAGAGGTTACACAGAGCTACCGCTAAGAGACAGAAATGAAAGCTCTGATACGCAAGGAAGAACTCATGAGTAGGGTAAGGGTAGAGAGAAAAAAACCTGCCAGATCAGAAGGCTCCAGTGACTGCATCCTATGAAGATAAGGGACTTTTCATCCACTAAAACAACTGGTTCATTTTACTACAAGGTCAAAATTCCTGCTGTTTAGGACTAATGCTCATGGTGCTTCCTCACAAGGCCCAGATCATTACTGAGCTGGCTTCTCCCTCTAATTTAATGAGCCAAAAGGATACTTTCACTGGGAAGTGATGGATGCCCTTACCCTACACCATCTGTTTGTTTCACCTGCCATTTTATGGCACAGACCACAGCCTGTCTTGGCAGTTTAGATCAAAGCACCTATCAGACAACGTACAATGGCTTGCTCTGTTTCTCCCTGCACCAAGTGACAGCATAGCCCACACTGCAAAAGAGGAATTTCCCCACTCATCTACCATCAGGTTTGGCCCATTTGTATGAGCTGACAAGAACATCTGCAAGCTACAGAAAGCCAATTTCTATAATAAAGACTGCCAGCTCAGATTTTAAGTATCTTATATTTCTGGATGCTTAGCCTTCTTCTCCAGGCAGCAGCCATTTTCTTGTATCCCATCCAAGACTGCAGTGCACCTGGGCAACACAAACCCTTTTTAGCTGGTCTGAAAACTAGACTGCAAAGAAAAAAATAGAGTCAATCTGTTTCCAGATGTCTCAATGAAGACTGTTATATATCTGTTAGTGCTAATTCCTGTCTTTTCTGTATTGATAAAAGTCATCATTTTACATCTTTCCAAAGAAAGGTAGAAACAAAGTATGAATGTGGGATCTGGCACTAAACTCCAACAGTATCTAGGGCTCATCCTGATCCAATAGCCCAGATGGATCTTTATTCTTTAGAAGTACTTACTCCTCTTGAAAGAGGCAATTAATTTCTCACACATTTCTAACTGACTGTCATTCCCTGCTGAAGCTGATTTTAGTGGGAAAATCTTCAAAATTCTGGACTAAAGATACTTATTATAAAGTTAACAGCTCCAGGCCTGATTCTCTTCTTGCCTATGTCAAACTTGCTTCTAACGGATAGATTTCCAAAGAAATGCACCTGATCATCAGTTTAAATAACAGCTTTATCATTACTAGTGCTACACTTTTATTTTTGTGCTTTTGTAAGGAAGGTAAGAGTTTAACATAGTTTAACATCTGTTTTATTTTTTGACTTGTTTCAACTTTCTTGAAAAAGGAGAAAATTAAAAAAACAAAGAGGAAGAGAAACATCCAGTGAGTTAGGGACCTTTTTCCATGCCTTTCTATCCTTGATCTCCTTTGTTGTACATTCTTGTGTTCATTTTTAAATGGACTGAAAAGAAATGAGGGATGCCAGGAGCTCTTTCACATCAGCTTTTTAACTACAGCTTTGCTTGAAGATTTTTTGGAACATGACAGGTTATTTTGTTCTTTTTCAAGATAGTATCTATCATGTTATTTAGCAAAGTCCAGGGATGAGGCTCTTCTGCATATCCCCAGCAATATATGTTTCCGTTATGTTTGCGACCTGCTCCAGACCAGTCTTCTAGCAATAGAAATTTCTGACTCTATAAAATGGAAGGACATAGTAGCTACATGGGTCAGCCCATTCATAGTTAGGCATTTGCCTTATAGCAACAGATTATTAGACAAAATTCAATTTGTAAAGAATTTACATTATTTAAGCAGATTAGCTTAATAAATGTCATACCTGAAAAACACAAATAGAAGTCACACGCTCTGTGGGAGGTCCCACTCATGTTCATACTGTTTTGCCTCTCTCCCTCTATTCTCCTTTGGATAGAATGGTAAGTGTCTTCCCCCTGTTCTCCTCCTACATTTCCTGAATGCATTGCTTTCCCCTCTTTTTCGCTACTGCAGCTCCTGATAGCTGTAGACTTATGTGTTATTTAATCTCCTCCTCTTACATAGCACCACTAGCCTTTCTCTGCCCAACCAGATGCATTCAAGTGGCCCCAAAATGGCAGTCTGGGAGCAGATATTCCAAACATCCAGTTGCTTAGCTATCCAGTGGAGACACTTGGCTTCCATATAGCAAAACGAAGCGAGACTAGGATCCCCTCAATTACAAGAACAAGGTTGCCATGAACAAAGTTTTCCCAATACTACTTTTTTGTACTTATGGATATATGTTAAGATTGGCTCATCCTAGAAAATGAATGGTGAGGAATGGTATTCATCATGGTCAACAGAGCAAGCTGCCAGAGGAATGTAGAAGCCTTTGCAAGTCTTGCAAAGAGCAACAGCTCCTCTTCTATTTTCTTACCGGTCTAGGCCGCGTCTCTCTCAGGAATGACTTCAGATCACCTCCGGCCATGAGCTCTAGCAGGATGAAACGGGGCAAAGCCTGCAAGCTCACCCCGATACAGCGCACAATATTCTGGTGGTTGAACTTGCTGGGGGGACAAGGAGACTTGGTCATGAAACAGCTTTGATCCAAAAAACACAACTACAGAAAAACGAAAATATTCTGCTGGGGTTGGGGGGAGAGGAAGAATGTTTTTTTCAGAGTAAGTAATGCAACTCAAAGGCAGGGTAACTGGACAAAGCCAAAACGTTTTCCTTCTACTTCGTTTCTGTCCTGTACAGTGCAGAAGTAAAGGGTGGGATGGAGGACCTTTTGGCTCCTTTTCTACACTCTTCTTCAGGCATCCTCTTTGGGCTAAAGCAAGGCTTGTGGGTCACAGGAAGCTGATAACAGAGAAGAGTCTGGATTATGTTTCTATTATATTTTCTCTTCACTCCAGTGAGAAGATTCCATTGCTTCTCCTCTAATTTCCCTATCCTGGGGAGTAGAAGCTGAGGTGGGTAGGGTTGCTCCAACATTAACACACTGACACAGGAATCAGCTTATGCAAGAGATATTGCCTCAGGGCCTCTCTGATGCTTCCTTACTTCTCCAGATCTCAGTGCAATGGAGAACTATTTGCTTGGATTTCACGACTCAGTCACTGACATGAGCAATGTGTCAATGGCATCTGTTAGTTTTAAGTCAAAGTGACACTCCAAAGGCTTGTTTTTCTTATGCGCTGACCTCCAAGAAAAATCAGAGGAGTATATCACCAGTTCTGAAAATTGGGCCTAAAGATTTTCAATTTGGATAATGTAAATCTGTGTGAATTCTCCTGAAAATTTTGCCCTTAATCAACTGGTGACTTATTTTCTCCTTTTGTAAGAAGAATTTAAAAGAATAGTAATAGTAACCCATAATAAAATCCTGAGAGCTGTTCCTAAAATTACAGTATAAGTATTTTTATGAACATTATCCTTCAAAGCAGCTTTGCAAGTTGGCACAAGTGCTTTCCCATCTTATTCAAACGCACCTAATAATAAGAGCTTCCATGAGGAAGTCCAGTTCATCTTGCTCCGAGCACACTTCTGGTAATGTCTGGAAAAGAAAGAACAGGATGACAGTGAGAAGGTATTTAAACTTACAGTTGTGAATGCCTGATGCAATCAAAATGACTAACATTGTCTGTAGCGGTCCTTGTCTCTGTGAAAGAAACTTCAGACTATGGTAATGACTAGGTCATAACTAAACTAGACAGTGAAGCCTACTGAGAGATACATATCACACAGAAGGTATGGTCTATCGATGTGTCTGCTATCCTCCTCCCAGCAAAGCCCACACTGTTAGAGCAAATACCTTCAAATCTACAGGGAGTAGTGCTGAATACACGAGACTTCACTGTGTAGAGAAGAATAAGAGCAAAGCACTTGAGCTCTCAGACAATTCAGTACTGCTGCCTCCCATCAAGAGTAAGCAACTAGCAGTAGGCCTGTGCTGCTATGTAATCTATATGAGAAATCAAGCTAGCTAGGCTGCTGAAGTCCTATATAAGCCTTCTAGAGTCTCTTAAGATTTAGCTATGCACCCAGTGCATATTCATCCTGTAATGGAGTGCAGAGATCCATGAAAAAACAGCCATCTACTACCTGCAAGGTCTTTGATGTACGTGCCAACGGCTCCCGGCCATGTGAAGATTTTTGGCCTGTGGCTCAAACACTCTGGACAGGTTACCATACCAAGTGTATCATGTGAAGGATGGACAGGGGACAGATTTAGTTCTGATCTCTGCAGTCTACTGCAGCTGCATGGAAAACCTTTATCTATTATTACATACAGATTTCTTCTTGCATAGTCTCACAAGCCCACATGCTGTAAGTTGTACCAGCACTATCATGGATAGAAGTGTTGCAGTAGAGCTACAACCTTTCTATCTGTGTCCTCCAGTGGTGTAGTAAAGCTTAATTCATCTCCATTTTAAAATGCATTGGGACTCTTGGATGAAAGGTGCACAAAACCATCATAACTCAAACACTGTCACTTACTTTCACAGCCACCTGCAAGGGAGTGGTGTCGCTGGGGATCCCTGCCACCTGACCTTCATATACCTCACCAAAGGCTCCGTGGCCCAAACCCCTAGACAGACCAGAGAAGACAAGAAGGTTTTACTACAGAGAACACATATTATAACACTGTGGTCACAGGTCACAGAATGGGATCTTGTGTTTCACTGCGGGCTCTTGTGTTTCATGGCAGTGAAACAGAGAGAACCAGACGTTGGCACTGATGGTACTATTTTGCACACTATGCAGGGGACCAGACCTTAATCTAATTTTTCCTGGACCTACAATGCATTTAATAGGTAAAGAAATCAATTTCAAAAGCGAATTGTCTCCAGTGAACTCAACCTGCTGTCATTGTACCGTGTAATGGATATCATTCTTGTACTACGTTGGTGCCAGTGCATAGTGGTGGGCGCTCCAAGACAGGCCAATAAAGACAGGCCTTATGTCTCAGTGTTCCTGCACCCTAAACATATCAACAATTCCCATGATGTTTATACATTACCATTAAAGAAAACATTGAAGTAGAAATGAGGCATGGTACAATGGTTCTCAATGGACCTGAATTCCAAAGGAAGGATATTTTCCTGATTTATTTTGTGATTCTGGGCGAGTATGTTAGCCACCTTGTTTTCTTCACAGGGTGATGATAATGCTTTGTAAAACTCAACTCCAGGAATTTCTACTGAGAACAGTTGCTGGAATTGATCAGATTATGAAACTTACAGTTTAATTTTGAATAAGGATACAGGAAAATAAAAAATGAATTAAAATAATCACACAACAGATTAAAGATCCTGTTCTATGTCCTTGTAATACAGATTTTGCATCTGTCTATTCAGTCATCAGTTAATGAGAGTTAAGTCAGCTGGTGCAACAATCACATGGAAGGCATATGATAACAATATAGTGAGCTGTGGCAGACAAGGAAGCTGCACCTGAGTTCTTGATTCCTTCTTCATGTTCCATGGGCTGCACATTGGGCAATAGTAGCTTCAGTCTCCCAGAGACATCTGTGCCTTTTGGTCTGGATAAGAGGCTCTCTTCTACGGTAATAYGCACTTTCCTGGTTGATCCAGGTCTGGCCTGACAGCTGCACTGATTGTCTGTCCTCTTGTCCATTGGTGAACTATTTTTACATGGGTTGCTGCCCTCACTTCAGTTCAAACATGTGCTGCTAATGGCAGCCTGCTCCATTGCTGTATAGGCTGTCTGTAGTTTTACACATCTAAGGAGGAGTCTAGGCAGTGAAACCACAGTGAAGACTCATGCTGCCTGTGACTCAATGGCTGCTTTTAATTATACATGTTAGGTATCACCTCAAGACACCATTCTCAGCTATGCTTGACCCACCTATTACAAAATGAGGATATCTACAGTTCTCTACAGCTCATAACTCACCCTTCTCCCCAAAAGCCCACCTCCCTTGCCCCTATTAATTCCCAGATGCACCTTCTGCTCTCTGCAGCTTGACACACATTAAAAAAATATGATTTCAGAGCCCAAGCGACAGGGCAGCAGCAGCACAAAGTACACTGGAACCTTCCAGTTGCAGATTGGCAAGACCTGTAGGTGAGGGGGAATGAGATAAGAGCCAAAATACATTGCAGACTGCAAGGACTTCTCTGAGCATAGTCTCTTTTAGCATGTCCCTTTTAGCTCCCTAGTCTCCCAAGCTCTCCTGCTACCACTTCTTGACTATTTGTAAAAACTGCATGGTACCAGGAAAAAGTCATATTTATTGGTGGCGTGCACTGTACCCTGCAGTAGGGCAAGGTGGGAATGAATTCTTGATTTTTCAAGTCTTTCCTAGAGACTGCTTCAAGCTTTCCAAAAGTTCTGATCTTGACAATAACATGGTTTTCCTGCTGGTTTTAAATTCCTGTCCTTTCAAGACTGTCTGGCAGCCTCAAACCCATTGCTTTTTGCTGCCATCGCATGTATGGTTGCCATTCTCTTTATCAAAGATTCCATCTAAGATTTTAAAAGAGCCTCCTACAAGCTGCAGGCTTTCCAGTATTTCATCAGTTAACGCTGCAAATGGGCCATTTTTTTGCAAAGCCTGCAAGAGATGTGTCTGAATTGCTGGTGATGCATTTCCTCCCACGATCCAAGCAGACTAACACTGCACCTGTAAAAGGCTAAGGAGACTCTACTAAATTCTAATCCAATCCACACAAACCTAACTACTGCAGCTCTACAGCTTTTTGCRAAAAGGGGTGTAAGTCGAAAAGTGCATGAGTATTTGTATACGCCTGCACAAGAAACACGAGTTCACATCCACATAAGAGAGGTAGCACATGTGAGTATATAGAGAGATGCATGAGGAAGACAAAGATGAATTTACCTGATGAGGGATATGTTTTTGCGAGGCACCTCTTTGAGGTCACTAATGGATGTGGTTTTTCCTGCAAAGCAGTAGTTTGGATTGTAGTCTGTCATAATAGTTGAGGTACGCAGCTTGCTCAGTTTATATTCTGGACTTTGTAACTCCATCTGCATGGCCTGCAGCTCTTGGTGTTTTCGACGATACACTAAATACAGAGAACACAGCAAAGCAGAGACAAAGATTGCGTTTGGAACATGATTGCAACTGTACAGCATATGTATGCTAGAATTAGCTGCATGATCAAATTCCAGTGAAGCAAAATACACAGTGACACTGCCATTTTTCTGTTCGTCAAATAATTAAACACAGAAAATGGAAGCTGAAGTTATCCAAGAATTTCTGATCTACAAATCACATTAAGAACCATGAACTTGGTCACAAACTACTGGAAGAGAGTAACATGGAGTAAGAGAATAATTTCACTTGCAGAGATCTGTGATTTTAAAATTTTGAGGGTTTTTTGGTTTTATTCTGTTCAATTTAGTTTAACTTATACTTCTAATTATGAATCCAGAACCAAACTTGAGGGAGCTCGGTATAAGCAACTTTCCTAAATTGGCTACGAATAACTAAAAGCCTGAAATGAATCATTGCATCACACTGTTCAAAACGGATTATCTGTTAAACTGAACGTTTAGCTCAGAATAAGACAGTGTACATAAAAATATTTCATTTTGCAAAACACTGTCTTGACTCAGCACAAACTGTTTCTAAACAACAGAGTTGGACTAAATTTGAAATGAGCTTGTGTTAGCTTTTGTACTCTTCAGATCAATTCACTAATACCTATGAAATGTCATTAGAAATTATATCTTGAAAGAAGACATCACGTAGATGTTCCTTGAAATAGTAATTGATATTGCATATATTCTTTTTCAATGCAAGATGCCAATCACGAACAGGTTAAATCAATATTACCCTTACTATTGATTTCTGCGGAAACAGACTGTGACAGTAATGTGTCTACTCCAGCAGACGTTGCTCACGGGAAGAATTTAAGGGGTAAGCACGCACTAGCAAAGCCAGAGGGATGTAATGACCTATCCACAAACCCTCCCTGTCCCCATTTTCCTCCTCATTGCTTTCTCTGAAAGCATTGAAAATGAAAGCATTTCTTAAATCTCTGCTCTTTCCTGAGATGGGAATGATAGGCTGGTTGGAGGGAAAGCGGATTATTCTTCCATTCCCTGAGAAGTAATTAGTAATTTTTAAAGAGATACTGTTAGGCCAGAAATGATACATCTAGGACCATATGTGTGCAACTGATAACTCCTGAAATTCTAAGAACTGAAACAGCTGCACAAGTCTAATTTACTAGCTACCATTTCCTGCCCTGGGTACATCCCTTCCCTTCCCTCCCTGAAGATTACATGCTGTGTGGACAAAGAAAGGTGGCCAAGTTGTAGGTTGAATTCCTGTCCACATTTTGTTGGTTCCAATCTATTTTGCTTGCAATCAAATGCAGGTGAAGGATTGTTTAAGATAAGAAAGTGAAAAGGTAAAAAACACCTTTAGAATTTCAAATGAAGGTGCCAAGAATATCCATATCCCGCTTGTAAAAGGAGAATCTATGTGAGAATTTCAAGCTTAAATGCCATACATGAAGAGGCTAAAGCTGTATATAGACACACTAAAATAAGGGAAGAACAGCTTTTACGTATCTACTACCAACAGCTCCTATTAAAACCACTGGCAATTGTGTCCTGGCAGCTTTACAACAAAAACCAGGCAATTAGTTTTTTGAGGTCCCTCTTTTGCTTACCCTTGGCATGTACTAAAAAATGAAGTGTAAAATATTTGCTTAAACTAACAGCAGTTGAAAAATCTTTCCCTTTTCAGCTTTTGTCTTGCAAAGAAAACTTCCTCAAACTGGTCATTGTGGTTAGAAACAATTATCAAAATCAGCAGTTAAAGGGGGAGGTTATTAAATAGAGCAGCAGCTAAAAGCCTGAATCCTTTGTCTCCCTCATCAGAGACCAATTATTCTTGGCTGAGATGCAGCTATCTCATATGAAAACTTCTTGTGCTGAGAGGCACTTACCTATCATGATTCCTGAAAAAGCCAAAATTAAGGCAGCAACCAATGCTGAAGTCACTACAGACAAGACCAAGGAGAGAGGGAGATGAACCACTGGCTCAGCTATAACAGAGACATGAAAAAGAGGGAGTTAAATGTTTGAAATGATCTCCCAGCAGCCACCTTTTGCAGACAGAATTTTTCCTTCCATTTACTCATCTGCTGCTTATATTATGTAGGAGCAACCTCTGACATGATCAGCTCTCAGGATCTATGACCTGTAATGTCTTATTGTTTCACTTTCTTCAATTAAGATCAAACTACTAAAATAGATGGTTTGCTATCACAGAATTAACATGTGTACTCCCTGAGTATGAAAACAAGGCCATAAAAACAGGGGGCAGGAGACTGGGGAGATGGGAAGAACATTAAATTGTCAGGGCTAGAGTGCTGCTATCAATACCAAATCAGAGTAAAAGCAGAAGGACAACTGCAATGTATCATTTCCTAAATGCATTTAATCTTGGACAGAAAAAATTGGTAACACTAAGTGTAGAGAAACATACTCCATAGCTGAATCCTCACTTTTGGAACACACTGCCTTGTACAGCTGCAAGGCATTCAGTGACCATCTATTAAGCTTTACTTCACCCCTCAAAATAACCATTTTTATCCATTTTACAGATCAGAGTAGTAAAAAATGTAAAAAATTTTTCACATGTCAGTGACAAAGCTGAGAACAGGATCTCAAAACTATGGAGTCTCTTGTTCTCATTGCTTGACAAGAATATGAAGAAAATCATGTAATGGAGACCARAGTGTTTGGTTTATCAAATGAGGCAAGTACAGGGATTCTCCTCGGTTTTCCCCAGAGATCTTTCATGCAGAATTTCTTACATATTCTACACACACAATTTTTGTGTTCAAAGCTACAGGGATTATTTTCTCCTTCCTCTCCACCTTGTACTTTTTGCTGGTTCTTAAGAAGTCTAACCTGAAAAGTTAAGTTTAGCTGTAGAATTCCTTCAGTGAGCAAACTTTCATAATTTCAGAGCGGAAACTGAACATCAGCGCAACCAGACAAACTGCTCTGGTGCTTTGACTCTTGAGGATAAAAATCTGACCCATCTCCTTCAGTGCTGCCCAGTATCTCAAACACATACTGTAAAACAAAACAGTGATGCTGCTCTATGTGCCATGCCTCAGCACTAGTGTATCTATATTCTAGCAAAATACTATTCTTTTGAAGGTAACATACAACAGAAGCCGGTTTTAAAAGACAGTTTRGATAACACTATTAGGATGTCTTATCACCCAAACAACAAAGATTTTTACTACGCATCTTCTCTGTTGCATATGCTGCCAGCCTACCCCACACGTTCTTACCTATGCAAGACACGCCATCCTCAGCCAAGTTTGTGCCAGGCTCACAAAAGCAAATGACTTTTTGAGTCTCAAGATCAACACGGCACTCGTCCATCTCACAGTGACTGCAGTTCAGATGCAGCCTAATATCCACCTCTCCATGGCCCTCTGTCACTAGAGAGTTGATGAAAGAAGCTGAGTTAATTATTGTGAAGATTACTCATATGGTTCCCTCAAGCACTGACAGAAACAGGGAACATGAGAGTCATGGCTGCCAGATCTGGCAGGATGGGCCCAGTCTGAGAGAAACTGCTCTTTCTCCACCTTCCATGACTCCTGCCCTCTTCTGACTGTGCCTGAGCACTTAGTGAGGGAACAGTAGGTGAAAGTCTTAACTGGCAGTTTTTATGTAGAAAGTAACACCTAGCTAAATTAGCCTCACTGTAGCTAAGTTGCACTGGCTGTTTTCAGCAAGTTCCACCACATTAGAAAGGGGGGTTGCTGCTGAGACCAAGGGAGACCTGCCCTTATAGTGGTCTGTAGGGCTCCACCCTTCTGTTTCCTAGCTTTTATGTGGTCTCAGACTCCTCCTGAGATCAAACATCGCAATGTTTTCAAAACATTGTTTTGTCTGAATCTATCAGGCTGAGTCAGTTTGTATTTGAAAACACTTCCAGCTGATCTAAGGCAAACTTTTTTGGAGTAAACAGGTATTTTTGTATTTTAAAACACAAACAATATCTGAAACACTGACTTCCAGGCAAACACAGGCTTTAAGAAGACTTAAGTGGCAGTGTTTATCACCCCAGTGCACTGTTGGGCAGTGCTGCATAGCTTTCTCTAGGAATTCTCTGGTCCAACATCAGTGCTTTGCTAGGGGATGCTCTGAGGAACATGTCTGTTAGTGAATAGTTAGCTACTTCATTTTGGTTTTAAATTACCTGAACTATGAGGTTCTATTATCACTTCCTCTTCAGAAAATTATTCTAAAAAGGCTAGTAAATCTTATTACAAAGGAGCATTTCCTAATAGTCTTGATCTGTTCTCTACCTGCTTTCTTCCAATAACTTCTGTTTAATCTCCATTGGATTTTGTTAAGCAATCTTTCCCTCTTCTCATGTTCATAACGATGCTAAGTTGTATCCAAAGGCTCTCAAAGTGTCTGACAGATGCAAACTGTTTCTGACATGAAAGAAACTCACTAGAAGAGACCCCTGACCAACATGAATACCTTTAAGCGCTGGAGTGTATAAGGTACCAATTGGATTAATAAAGGACACACCATCCTCCCCATCCATCTCTGGGTCATTTTCCACTGCAGCATTGCCACCTACATCAAACCAGAAGTTACCTTAATAGACTAAGGCTCATTAGCACTAAAATACAGATAAGCTTTGCAACATGCATGACTTCAATATATTTAGAGAAGCATCCAAATGAGAAAAGAAAAGAAATCAAAGTATCTACACACTGAGAACATTTAGTGAGCTGTGGTATGAGCCACTGGCATTTTGCTTGTGACTTAATCAATATTTGGCTCAATTACAGGTAGACTGTTGCAAACTAAGGTACAAGCATCACCTTTAACCATTTGGATGCTGTGAAAAGGTATCAGTCCTCCTTAACATTAATGGAGTTAAGAGACTGGACACCAGTACTCGAGGGCCAGTTCAGTACACTTGTTGATCAAGGTATGTACTGCGTTAGCAGAGGGAGTGAGTAATCTGATCTTGCTCTCCTTTGCACCCTGAAAGCAGGATGGTCCACCAGGAGTGGGGACTGAAGGAATTMAAATGTGAGTTGTACACACACACACAAAGCACAGTATGGGCAATACGTAGAACATACCAGAAGCACAGCATGGGCTATATACTTTGTATTACAAGCATGCAAAGATTCCCCACCCCACCCAGAAATGACATTTCCACTTTAATCATCTTCAACAAGGGGGAAAATAGTGCAAATCAAAATTATGTCACATGAGGCATTCTGCTGGAAAAAAAGAGCATTACACAATAACATTGGTACAAATCATGCACTTAATCATTTATACTCATTATTTCTCTCAGGATTTCAAGTAAATCACGACTTGAGTTAAGCTGTGGAGAACCAAGGGTTAAAAAATTCACCACAGTGCAGATGGCTGAAGAACTTATGGGCTCAAGACATAACAGGTTAGTAGAGCCTCAAGATTTTAATGCTGGCCTACACCAGGAGTAATCAATATAATGCCATCTGACAGCTATCCTGAAACTTGCTGCACATGAAACTAGTTCCTTGTTGACTGAAGTCAACACCACTCATTATTAAGAAGGGTCCTGGCTGGCAGCTTGATCACAGATACCAAATGACAGTGGAGCCACTCTAACCCTGGAGACCATCTGTGTAGGACTGAGGCCTACTCAGAGCAGGGTAGCATAGATGAAGCTACGTCTTTCCCCGACGTAAAGCCTGGCTGCCAGTCTACACGACCAAAGTACTCAAAATACAGGTGCTGGTAATAGGAGCACATAGCCTATTTCTTCAGCTCTATAAACCAGAAATGGAAGGTTCAAGAATCACAGTAGGATCTTGACGGCCCATTTTTCAGAGTGTAAAGCCAGGATTACAGTTGAAGGACTGACATCTGGCTATTTGCTCAAAGACTAAATATCATATGTTCATCTAGTGCTAAAAAGGCAACACACAGACATACTATTACATAACAGTCAAATATCTAACTACAGGAGAATTATTTATCAGTCTTTCGCTGACCATTAGCACTAAAGGAAGGGAAGGGACACCTTGAACATGAAGCCACTTTACCTATATATCCTCCGCCTCCTCCACCTGAGGAGCACCCCCCTCCACCCCCTCCGAAACCCCCTCTTGTCTCCCACCCCCACTTCTTCATGGCCTGGGGGCAGGATCTTCCTCCAGTAGCACCTTCCAGCAAGGATTTTCCTGACCACAGGAAGGAAGTGTTATCATTCCAGCCACCTCCACCACCTGCAGTTAAGAGAAGAGAAAAGGTCCAGGCAAGGGTTATTTTAATGTAAAAAACACAACGTAGGGATCTGCAGAATGAACACTCATTCAAAGCATCTCACCTGAAAGAAAGAATCTCATTTCTTGGTTAGAAGAAGATACAGGCTTGCTTGATAGCGCTACAGTAACCTTTCTGTATGACTTTTCACCACAACAATCATCTGCACCTTTTCCCACCCACCATTCAAGTGGTATGAAAAGTATTTTCTTTGGAAAATGTAGAACGATACACCTCCCTACTCCCAGACCAATTGGTTTTGGCTTACAGAGCCTTCCCCTTCTCTTTTTGTAAAAAATACTGTTGAAAAATGCATATGTCAGTTCTGATGTAGAACAAAAGCAATTTAGTGGAAGGCTGTGAAAACACATCCCAGCCTTGCTCTAAATAAAGCATACTCACCAGTGACTCACTTTCAGCTTTGCAGGTTGTTCAGTCCAAGGTCTCTTCACAGAGACTGCTAGCCAGGGTGTAATTATGCTCTTTCCACAAAAGCCAGGGAAACTCTGAGTATGTCTACACAGCACAGAACAGTGCAGGGGGCAAGATGGCCTCATCAGCAYAGCAGACTCCCATGCCAAATCACCTTTTTTATCTGAGGTACCATATTATTCTGGGAGAATGTTGCATTCCTGTGTCTACATCCTCTTTGATATCCTCATTCAGGCCAATTATTCTGCACTATGGACACATCCTACATTAGCATCTATGTTTTAATTCCATGGTCTCCTGGAACAGTATTTTCATGTGTTTTACCTCCACTGTATGAGGGAGTACCACACATTCACACATTTTTTCTTAAAAAGAATAAGCTTTCCTTACCTGCAGCTCCTGAATTTCCATTCAGCCCTGGAATAGAGGAATCATTCTCCAGCCTTTCTGGATGAAATGTGTCTGTTCTGGCCCTGTAGGCTCTGCCACCACCTCCTGCAGCTATTATCAAGGGGATTGGTTCTCCATTCTCCATCTTAACAAGTTCAGAAATAAAGGCAGTGTTTAGATTGTCAGATATGCAAATGTAAGTTCAGCGATGCACTAGTTACTGCATGTTGCACTAAGCAGCCATCCAGGACTGCTGAACAGTACAAATTACCATTGCATTATTTATGTATCCACATCAGAAAGATTAATGAATAGCACTAGTCCTACCAAATCCGTAGCAAAGAACAGTGGTATCAGCAGTTTTCTGAATTGTTCTTACAGTGCTGATGGCTCTTATAAAGCTTATAATGTTATCATCTGATGAATTTCATCAAATGAAACATCTCTAAGTGACACTGTTCTATCTAGTGCAATACAATATCTTCACTGGTAAAGAATTGCTACACTGGAAACTGAGCATGCAGAGTTAGGCAGAATTATGTAGCAGCGGACTGATCTGATCTACAGATATTATTAACACCTGAAGCTGGTGTTCAGAATGAGTACTGACTCAGCCAGCATATGACAAGGACCTACAGCGAAGACCAGGGGCCCTTGGGTGCAGGCTTGCCTTGAGAACAAAACGTATCCTCAACTTTTCTTATGTTGTCATATTGCATAAACCAAATCCTGTAGCTGGAGATTAAACCCATTTAAAGCCATTAAAGCAAACACAGTCACCCTATGTAGCAGCACTTCTAAAAGGTGTGAAGAGCCCTCTTAGCTCACTGCAACTACCAACTGGAAATGAAACATACCCAGATCTCACTTTGATGCCCCTTCCCCAGATCTGTCTAAAGGACTCTCATGCATTTCAGGCTGTGATACTGGAGGAAACAGCAGGATGTATGCATGATGAAGGTGCTCAGGGACTATGTTTCCATACCTTAAATATGTAAGTTGCACCTCCCCCACCTCCACCTCCTCCTGCCCATTCATTAACACTTCTGTTCACACGTATCTCTTCTTCAATCACGTTGTTCTCTCCAATGCAGACTTTCTGTATAATGTCATTAGTCTGCAAACAGAAGAATAGAATGGAATTCTGATAAGAAATCTCCATGTCCTTTTATATACCCAGGCCTCGTGATCCCTTCACCCTCCCAAACCTCTGGTCTAACACACTGTCCTCCAGCAAAAACGAATAGAAGCAAACACTTTTCCAGAAGAATCTCACTTTTTGCTCCAACACTGTTCAGAAAAATTTGTTACCATTTTAATGTAACAATTATCAAGTGAGTTCAGTGCTGCTACCTATTACCATGTACAAATGCTCCACAAGCTCTTTTAACACACGACAGTAGAAATCATGGCAAGTGCTTGCTAGCATTTAACCATCTGCATTTCACAAGTTGGAGAAGGGAGGAACTCAGAGATGACATGACTTGCCCGATTTCTCAGCAGTCAAACGGCAGAGTCAGAGAGAAAACGGAGGTTTCTTTACTTCTATTCCAGCGCCCCACTAGCCAGGGCCAGGCAGCCAACACACTTTGGTCACAGCTAAGATCTGTAGCTCACGTGCACATACCAGATCTAGTTTTAACCTAGATGGTCATAGTATCGACAGTAGCAATGAGCTCAGCATAGCTTAGACACTTAAGTGTTTATCTAGACTTCTAAGCAACTTTTGCTGTTTATGTGAAGCTTGTGCTGCAGCAGCAATTTTACTGTAATTACCAGAGCTAGCTAGTTCAAAGCCTACCATAATAGCAGCAGTCCCGCCTTTAATTGCAGAGACATGATGTTAAAGAAAATACCTAATTAGAAAGCCTCCATATTCCCTAGTTAGTAGTTTTTTTTCTCTCTACCAATTAGCAACAAATGTAATGAATCTTCTGTATTATGCAAACCACTGAATTCACCAACTGCTTTCAAACACAACATTAAACCATCATTTCAAAGTACTTTCAGACTATGACCTAAGAAAGGTAATTGCTGCTCCAGTGTTAAATCAAAATCAGAGCATTAAAGTGCATGACAAGCAGGACCATGCTGTGGATATTTTTACATTGCAAGCTCTGCTTCTGGTTCATTTTATTTTATAAGTTTCAGCTGAATAACATTGTCTTGTTATGCATACTGTACTCACTAAGTTAATGAGATTTAAATGAAAAAAAATACAAATATCTGCTATAGTAGAACTAGCCTTCTTTATGTTTACATGTATGTCCCCTTTTGGAACAGGAATCTGATAAAAACATAGTCCTCAAGTTACAAACTGTTCTGTTGACCATAAAATGAGTCCCAGGACATGCAAGAGAACCAATGGCATCCACTTTGTGTGTGAGCACGTGTCTATGGACCTGAAAAATCCTCCTTTCTCCCAATCTTCCCAATCCTTAATTGATTTGGAATTGGGTAGGGATGATTAATCAAATGACAAAGTCAATGACCCAGAGGAGCCACTAGATTACAACTGAATTAAAAAAAAAAAAAATCCTTCATGGCAAAGACATAACTGATTACAATCCAATCTAGTAAAAATCCCTTCTACAAGTCAATGCAATCTCTTTGCTTCAATGAAAGAATTACATTAGCACTCAATAAATTCTCACTAAGATTATAGTGGTCTGCAATTTAATGGGTCCATATATTATATTGAGCTTGAACGTTCTAGTTATAGATGTTAGCTAGCACATTTCTCATTTCTAAGAGGCTTCATACGAATGGTTTGTTCACAGATGTGTATTATTCTAGTTTTAACATTATTTACTTCAGCACCCAGCCTTGAGAACCACTCTTTCCTACATCCTTCAACCTTTCTCTGCTGTAAAAGACAGTTTAGATTTCACATCTTGGATGCCAGCCATGTAACAGATGCTATTCCAGAAATGGAATAGCATCTAACTGCCCAGCTCGAACCTGTAGGTCAAATTTCATCAGATTATGCTTAGTTTCTTCCCTAAGAATCTCCTATTACTTTATCTTCCAAAGAAATTAATACTAAAAGATTAATATATTATTGTGTCTACAATGGGCAGAAGTTGCAACTCTCTCTCTCATTTGCTGCAATGTGTAGTTAGTAATACAAAAATCAGTAGTAATTTGTCTCTCTATTCACATACAGAGCATAACCAAACAGGCCCTTTGAGGTGGATCTCTCCAGAGCTGCAGGGTATTATGACAGTGAAAGGACTGAGCTCAACAACACAGAAAAGACGAAGCCCTGTGAAGTCAGTCTTGAAGACTGGTTTCCAAAAGAGAGGAAGGCAGGGTTGTCTTTTTTCCCAAACCCACATAGATGCTTTGAGATATGCAGATCAATYAGAGACCCCCACTGTTTACTAATGGGGCCTGAACCTTGAAAGAGGAAGTAAGCATGGTGACATGGTACTTCATCTTTTCACATTCATGCCCCACTAGTAAAAATACAGCCATCCCTTGAACCATACAATACAAAACCACATAATCCCCCGAACCCTCAATTCTCAAAACTGTATAATCCTCAAAGACAATGTTTTTCCACAAACAAACAAAAACCTCTAAAGATTTGCACAAGAGATAAAGGTAAAAGAGAAAGGGCAATCACTTACACTAGGACAAGCATCTTCACCTTGCTGTCCCACCAAGATATACAAAGTATCATCCTTCTGGAGGTCAAAAATTCCCAATACGGACACGCCATGGGACCGCACCATGGTGTTCTTCCCTCCTTTCCCACCAGCAGCTCCATAGCCAGAGATGCTGCAGGAAAAAGAAAACAAAAATCTGGCATCAGATTTGCCCGAGGCAGGTAGGATGTAGTACAAGCCATTTCTGAGCATGTTCTGCGTGCTCTGAACACAGTCTCACAGGGCCTTGCCCCAAAGATCTTACATTCTGTGTCCAAACCCAAAGCTTGAAGACCAAGGTTTTCTGTTTAGCACAGAAGAACTGGGGCAGCTGCATAACAGCTTATTCCACTCATTGACTCTTGGGTAAACATTTGCTAAGCCAGTGAGCGAGCAAGGCCCTGGAGTTTCAAACTTTAATATATGAAACCTTTTATTTCTCTGGAAGTATACCTTGAGAGCTTTGTAGGAAAAAAAAAGAAAAAAAAAGAACAGAAGCAGAAGCAGAAGAACTGATGGCTAAAAGGAACTTTATGCACGAGACTGACTGGAAGAGATTTGAGAAAGCAGCGTAACTGCCCCTGGTTGTATGGACCAGATGGGAAAAAGCTCTCCTACTCTCCTATTCCCAGGACCAGAGGAACATAGAAGAGTAGATGGACACACCACTATCTGCAGTAAATAAAGAAGGCAAAAGCTCTCTGGTTTAACTTATAGTCAGCAGAAGTGTCACACTGTCTCCAACTAGGTTGCACATGGAGGTTGCTGAGGTTGCCGCAGTCTCAGTTAAGCACTGAGACTTTTACTTCAAGCAGTCAAGGTACAGAGGTCCTTACTGCTGCTGATGTATCCGAAGATTTGACTGTGCAACTATGTTGCTCAGATTCTTCCTCTCTCTTTCTAGGTGTACGAACAATTTACATATTTGAAGCAGCTTTCATCCAAGAATTTCAAAGCACTTCACAAAGATCACGGCAAAACACACATCTCAACTGCAAGAAAAATACACAGTCACATGACTTTACTAGTAGGTGAACAAGGGTACAGCAGACTCATTTCAAACTTGACATAAGCAGGTGATTTTCCACTGACTTTAGTAGTTTGACAGTTACTTCCATTACAGTAAAATTCAACCTGGAATGTGCGAGCAAAGTCTGCAGGGCTGAGAATCAAAATTTCCTCTCAGCTTCCTACCAGTTACGTTAAATGTATTCTTCCTTAAATTCCTTCTTTCCTCTAGCACATAGTTGGTGCTTTGCCCAGCACAGCCCTGCATGCAAATAGGCTACAAGCAGAAAACTAGCAGTGCCCATGGTGCATGAATGCTCTAAACWGGTTGGGATGGCAACCTCCCATAGGACACCAGCTTTCTTTCAACCAAACTTCTTGCTTTAACAATTAGCATGAAGAGCTCAAATTGTGATACTGCTCCAAGCAGTAAGCACAGAGCACTTACGATGTCGAAGCATCTATGGTGCATCAAGTGCCTCATGACGCAGAGTAGGTCCTTGCAATGCAACATGATAATGTTCATGCCATTCTTGATAACCAAAGCAATCATTCCTCAGTAAGGCTGCACTGGAGCCAGCAGAGAAACTGATGGACACAGCACTGGGCTCTCCTGAACAGATGCTGTGTGAATCTGAAGACACTAAGCTGATTTGATGTAAAATTTTGTAATGGCTAATGAGATGCACTATCAGGCATGGCAAGCTGGCAAGGCTAATCATCTGCAATTAGGGGCCATATTTTTCTGTGTATGAACAGATTTTGCATACAAGCAATGATGTCAGGAAGTTCAAGAGAACCCATTTCTGCCTCGTTCAAAAGCTGCAGGCAAATAAAAAATGGCAGATTCAGTAACAGTCATTCTTTGTTCAAAGTGGGTATTCACTATTTAAACAGATGGTTATTTTGTCTTCAAGTTATAACAAGAATCATTCTCCTTAAGCATACCTTTATTTTACAGAAGAGAAGATTCAGACCACCTTGAGCAGAGGTAACCAGAACACAGATTACCTCACATTGTCTTCTTCCTTTTCTTTTACTGTGGTATTTGTAGGAACTGAAAAAGAAAACTCTGTCTTCAGGAAGGATCAAGATGAGCAAAGGGCACTGGCTATGCAAAGCAGAGCTGGAAAAAAATTCCATCTCTATATGCATAGATTATAGGAAACACCRAAGATAGTTTTGAGAACCTGAGAAAATGTGGTGCCAAGGCTGGCTACCCTAGAATATCTTCTTGTGTTCTAACTTCTTGTGCTTTTGTTCTACCTTATCAAGAAGGGATCAGAGAAGAGACAGGACAGTGAAAGTGACATCAGATGGGGCAAGTAGCAAACAGACCAACAGGTCTTGTTTCTGAAACAGGAAGAACTTCGATAATGGATGGCAGCAAGTATAACTTGCTCACTTCTCCCATACYTGATCAGAGCCTTAGATATAGAGAAATGGTAAGATCTTTTGTATGCTTAGAATGAAATCTGAAAAAAAGTACTTTAATATTGCCTAATATTATTTTTATATACTATGTGCAGTCCCATGGGAGCAAACCAGCTGCTTTTGTACCTATCAGTCCAGGCACATGAAGCAGCCTGCCTGTGGCAGCTTACCCAGACCTTCGCAGATGGTGGGTTTTTCTGAGTGTGGTAAGGTTGTGCTAGCAGAGTTTTGTGAAGAGCTATGCTTCTTCTCTTTGTGTTTTATTAAAGCACATTCTACCTTCTGTTCAAACAATCTTCTTATGTAAACACCAGGAATGTGGCTCCTTCTCTAACTTACACAGTGTAAAACACATACAGCATAACAATGGCCTTTTTTCAGAGTGCAATAACCAGCTGGAGAGTTTTATCTCTGGGTCAGGTATATTGGAGATGGCTATCAGACTGCTTTCCATGAGCCTCAGTTCAGCAGGCCTTAGGGAAGAGCTAAACACAGACAGTGGGTCCAGACTCTGGGAATTGCCATTGCAACTTAACATTTTCCCAGGGGGTCTCTCCTGCCCCTTCAGCAGCCCAGGGTCAGGCAGACGTCAAGTTAATTTAAGCTCACAATAGCTTACCCTTTCCCCAGGCTGTGAACCTGTACTATAGCCTTAAGAGGTACAGAAGAGAATGTCATCCAGTTATACATAAGTTACCAATACATTAGCCCTTTATTATCTATATAGAATCTAAAAGTCAATTAGGAGGTTTACAGAACTTAAGTATTCCTGCAGGAGTCTCATTTCACCCGAGGTTTGTATTGCGCACCAAAAATCGGCCCAGAGTTGTACCGGAATTTCAACTCTTCCTTGGGCTGTGATATTAAAGAAATGACAATGTTGTAAGTTTACTGCCTCTTCTCTTTTGGGCTATAYTTTATATCCATATTTACTGAATGCCAGTCTTGAAAAATTCTATTTACCTCAGGCAACTCATTTTTTGATAGCTGAGTAAAATATCATTAGCGCTTTTTCATTACCATCAATCCTTGTGGTAAGAGGTACTCAGGCAGGGCTTGTGCCTAGCCTAGTAGCCTAATCAATTTCTCAAAACTGCTTTGCAGCAGACTACTATTAGAGACTGACATCGACCCCCGGTACTACTATTCTTTTTCAACAACAACAACAACAAAAAAGAGAAAACAGAAGGCACATATAAGTTTTAACTGAAATTTGTCCAAAGTCGTTGGTGGAGAGTTCTGCTTAAAAGTCCATCATACTATTACCAGTTTCAATAGGGAATGCTGCAGAGAAATCACTAGAGAGTCATTGATTCTAGCAGACAGTTCTGCTTACAAGCTGATGCATGTAATGGCTTGATGTTACTGTTCAGATGCAGTGGGCTCAATTGTAATTCTTTCCCCAGCAAGAGCAACAAGAAAAAATGATTGGTAAAAATCTGATCAAATGACCTTGAACTGTATCTGATCATCTGCCTTTGAGGATAATTGCGCAGAGAGATTTAAGCATTATAACCCCTCGTATCACAAAGCCTAACATTTAGGTGGCTGGCTTCCAAAATCAATTCTACACTGGTGAGCTAGACTTGCAAGCTCTGCATAATATACACAGAGTCAAAACAACCAGGATGCTGAGCAGAGCCTGATGCCAACTATCCCTTAAGAGATACTGACCTATGATTGTACCTCCTACACCAGGTAAACAGTGGGGAAAACCCATTCTGATCCTAGAGTTCAACTGACAGGATACAGGATATGCACATCCTTTTGCCTAGGGGCCAGTTCTCAGTTTCTTATAAAGCTTTCTCAAACTATAACTAACTACGCTGAAGATTTCTCTGCCTAAAATTGTTTCTCTTACTGTCCCTTCTACCTTGTTTCACAAAAAAATTAGGTTCTGTTTAAGATAAAAGTCCAAAAAAAATTAACTGTTTAACAATCAGAAAAATTTGCATAACATATTTCTAACCCATTTTTTCAAGCAGGCTTGCTGCTGCATCTGCTAGACAACAAATCTGAGACTAGAAAGGCTGGAAATCACAGTATCAGGGAGAAGTAAAATCCAAGCAGATCTGCCAAGTTTTTGAGTAATACTTTCTAATATTTCATATATACCTAGTTTGTATATGTAGTTGGGAGAAATTTCAGAGCCAAAGATATATCATGAGAATAACAGACCATTCCCTTACCTGTAAGTGTTAGTTGCTGGTACTCTCCAGATCTGAATGCCTTGGAGAATCCCCTCAGCACCTACAATCACACTGAGGTTGGAGTTCCTGTAGGCGTTGTTGCATTGGCTCTGTGTGGGCCCATAGGGTCCACTGGCACCACATGTTGTGAACAACCAGTGATCTGAAATGAGGATATATACAAAGTAAGCTCTGAATATGTAAAAATCAAATAACCGTTTTGCTCTTTATTCACTCTCTCTTGTCACTTGAAGCAAAAGAAGAACYTGACACCTGAGATTTTGACTAGAATAAACATGGAATTTTCAGAAGTCTCATAGCACTGCACAGTCAATATAAAACAAATTTTCATCTACAGCCCCTCAAAACCATCACAACTAYGAATATGTCTCTAATTTTTCTAAGTCTCAAAAAAGGCAAAGATCATAAAGTAGGCAGAAGTAAAATGCAATACAGACCACCCAAGTCTCAGGCTCTGGGCTGTTAAAGTGCAGTCTCACAACCTCAAGATGGATGCATTTTAGCCCTTTCAGCTTCTGCAGTCATTTGATTATTGAATCTATTTCACATACAAAAGTAGCTGCTAACTAGATAAAAACCTGTATATACATCAGTGCTTAGATTGTGACAATAAATTGATTACATTTTGAATAATTATATGAATGTTCCACATAATTGGCTCACAAGAGAAGGCAAGACACCTGAGATAACTGAGGCCTGTATAAAAGCATTCAGCCCTGCATGATCTAGGCTAAATCTGTGGGTGTAACTCAACACATCCCTACTGCAGTCATTTTTGCCAACTGGAAGTATTAGGCCTGTTTAAGTAGATTTCTAAAATAAAATTTTTCTGATGTATGCCTCAAAAATCTACACAAAGCYCAATTTGAATACAGGAGGCTGAAATGCAATCTTTTTCCAAAATGATTCACTACTAGGGCCAGCAAGACCACAAAGCTCTTGTAAAACCTACTCTAAGATATTTGCAAGTATACTAGAAAATATTTCATATGAAAATAGAAAATATTTCAACTCCATTAGCTGTCCATTGCCATTAAATGTAGAAGGTTTGAAACACACATAGAGAGCATTACTTCTACAAATGATGTTGGATCTGCTCATCCTCCTTATGGCTTTGTCAAAGGCAGTGTTTTTTCCTCCACTCCCACTAATGCAATACAGCATATGCAGACTCCAGCAGTGATAGCACTAAGTAGTTCAGATAGTGACAGCATTAGTTTGAACTGCTTCCTGGTATTTTGAGTGATTGTCTAAAGCAGATTCAGCCTGGAAATGATGGTCAAAATGTGTATGCGATTTGAGAGGCGAGGAATTCTACCACAAATGTTACTGGAGGGGACTGCCAACCACAAATACAAGGAAACATAATAGTTTAGCCAAGTAAAAGATCCCAATTTCTTTTTCATAGAATAATTCTGAAGTTGGGCTAAATTTATTGTAAAACAGTTCAATGGATAAAGTGGATCAAACAATTTGGTAGGACTTTATGAAATAAAGTGGTTAGTATTCCTGAAAAAAAAATCATAATATAATCTCCACTTTTCTAAGAATAATGAAAAACCTTCTGCTTTATGAAAGCTTCCCAAYCTAAGTAGTGCTGAGAGAGTAAGCTCTTCCTTTTCATTCCGAAATCTATACCACCCCTCCTCAAAACTCTCCTGCAAGGGACTGCTAGGGATTTTGCTATTGCTACTTATTTTATATTTAAGATTATATACTTTTTATTTTTCAAATCCTTCAGCAATGGATAGTAGTATAAAATTAAAATCAATAGATAGAAAATGGTAGAGTTCTCCTCTCCTCTTCTGCCTCTAATGGAAAAACAAAACACTTCCTCCATACTCCCTGACCACCATGAAAAGCCCCTAAGAAAGCAAGTAGTGGCTAAAGGTTCCTATGCAAAGTACTGGCTAGAGTTTCTGCACAATACTTCAGCAACTCTGATCCTATAAATACTGTCAGTTTTGCACCAGAAGTTACTTCAGTTTATTATTTTTCTTGCAGAAAAAAACCAAACTAAAGCAAACCCCATACAAAATGTTAAGGTGAAAGACTCATGCTGTCAGCTATCACAATGATTTAACACTGCAGTATCCCAGCGGGCTAAGCCAGCTGCACTGAAACATATGTTTAGTAAAGCAGGCAGGTTAAGTGTCTTTGTTTGGAACAATAAGAAGCCGTTCTGATGTCTCCTGTGAAACACTAAACGTGTTCCCAAAAGTAGGGGCAGGTGACCTTGAAGGGGACAATTAACTGCTTACCAGACCTTGACAAAAATATCTCTAGATTATCACACATGTAACATACACTGTAGCTAGACCTGACACTGGCAGCTCTGGGTTCCATGGACAGTGGGATCAAAAAACTGCATAATTATTCCAAAATGCTTCTTAATGACACACTCTCCTTAAAAAGCCCAATGCCCTTGTGGAGCAGAAAACAATGCCCTCCTGCTGTACATTAGGCCTCTAGACTTTGAACTAAAGCAACCAGAAAAGCTTTTATATTTTCTGCTTCTTTAACAGAGTAGGGGGTGCTCACTTCAAGTGCAGAGATAGTATCATGGTAGGATCAAATAGTGCTGGTTATTAAAAATGAGGGAACKTGCATCTAAGCTCTTAGAATCCAGCTTTTAAAATAGAGTCTGAGAGGTCTGCGGAATTGAAAAGCCACAGATACATTGTGCCAGGGAGCACGATCTAAAGCACCCGCAGATGAGTCTGAACATAGGAGGCACCACTTTAGATTTCAAAAGCAGTCCTGATGTATCAATGCAGTGATATATGGAAACTTATAAATCCTGCATCTCAGGTGCTGCAGCTAGTGCAGTCAGTGCTAACACATCTATTTAGTTGCTCAGTTCAGGTACATGCAAAAAGACATGGTAGACAGGAATGGAGGAAGACAAGTTTCAGAAGTAGCAGAGCTGGATAGTGACATTCACAGAAAACACAGCAGGAGGAACCCTGGCCCAAGTGAAGTCTATGGGAAGATARTAGCCAACTAAAGAAGTGAAGATTTCAGTAAAACCTACAGCCATGTGTTCGATGTTCTCTCATTTGTCACTTTTGTATTGACTTGCAAACAACAGTCTTCCTCCTGTTTTATRTTCTCTTCCATATTTTACACCAAAGAACAATCCAACATGTAACAGCTTTGTCGCTGAATTAAATCAGACAAAATATGGCATGGGAAAAAGTCACCTTTCATTTCAACATAATAAGGACAGAGAGCTTTTAGTTACAATTTTGGATTCAGACTAAAAACCTCAGACTTCCCTCTCTCTGCCCTCTTGAAAATCCCACAAAGCCAATCTTTAAWTTGAAAATGCAACAGTAGCCAAAAATCTTAAACCACTAACCCAGTATCAAAACATTCTCAAAGTCCTGTCTGCCTTAGTTGTCCCCCTC
Source organism: Rhea americana (assembly GCF_003343005.1). Classification (NCBI taxonomy): domain Eukaryota; kingdom Metazoa; phylum Chordata; class Aves; order Rheiformes; family Rheidae; genus Rhea; species Rhea americana. The sequence continues at coordinate 455,546 of NW_028186385.1, forward strand.
GCTTTTAAAAATTAAAACAGCCATTCACTCCCTGCAAAGGATTGATTTTCTTCAGACTCTAGAAATGACTTCAGTGTCACACAAGCTTACAGAGAACATTTTTACAGGTTGCTGCATRCCACAGCACTTTACAGTAATTCAATTTTAAGCACAACTTTGATCTCCAAAGACTAAAGCAGCAGCAGCACTGAATTGAAACTCCTTAAGCAGCTAAGACAAAAGCATAGATCTGTCACATAATGCACAGCACACCTCTCCTCTGTTCTGCAGTACGTGACGGGGTATCATTGGCGATACCTCACATTCACCCTCTGGATAGCTTCCAAAAAGCAGGACTTTCTGGTCTAAATCTTCTCAAACAACCAGCAGGTTTTGAAAGTTTGCCCAACTTCACACAAGTTACAGATGCCTAGTTTCCAGAAACAGCTGAGCATTCCCATGATGAAAACTAACAGGTAGACAAATGTGGGATCTCTAGTATGTTCTACTGTTGAGAGATGTGAATAAGACGCTAAATGCATTTAAAAATTGAAAATTCCCATTTAAGGGGAAAAATAAAAGAAATGAAGATTGCACTGAGATTCAGAATTGGGGTAATACATTTCAATGAATAATTTATACAGCAGTTCACCTGATGGAATTCACACATTCACTGGAAACCTGGGAACAAATATTTGATCCCTTATACCTTCACGCACATACCTGTCTTGCCTCCCTGGCAGTCTCCCCAGCAAAATGCTAAGGTCCCATCCACAGTATTTTGCAAGAAATGGAACTTTAGCTCTGTTGAAATAGATTTCAAAAATTCCTTCTCAACTTTTCTTTCCAAATTAGACTTATTTATATATTTACACACATACATATGTTTGCTCACTCGCTCACTCATGCTTATTTTCCTTTGCAGAGCAGAAACTGTAGTTTTCACACAGCTGGATTAGATAGGTAAAATGCACAATAATTATTGGCTCTGGATTTCAGTCACAGCACAGGAGAGAGATGCCCTGCACTTGTAAAAGAAAAAGAAAAAAGCCCAAGACTTTAAATTCATTTGGGGCTCTGACACAACTTCCAGCCCAAGGTAGCACTGCTGCAGGCACTGCTTCAAAGAACAAGCAACAATGAACAGGATACAATGGAGCAAAGCCTGAAGCACATTTGTACTGCTGAAGTAGAAAGCAATTTCTCTGTCACATATAGCTCATAAGAATCATGCCATCAATYTTCAGCTTTTTAGCTGTATTTCAAAGGCCTAAACACATTAACTGGCATTAATTAAATTAAGCTGGTTCGAACTGAGGTTAACAAAACAACTATGTCATTGGCATCATGATTTGTGTCGAGGAACATACTCTTGACTGAGTGATCTCAGCTATGCATTCAAGTAATTCTAGGATCGGTCTGTGCCAAAAATCTGTAGACAAACTACTGTAAGAATGTGTAAGAAACATGCTTATGGCTGTAAAGAAGGAAAAAATTTTCAGTGCTGCTTTGTGTTCAGTTGTTTAATATTTTCTTGYAAACAGTAATTTGAGATCATTATCTTTTCCAGCGTTAAGTTTGTCAGAGGCTAATAGAGTGTGCGAGTTTGATGGGGGCCAGGGTGGGGAGGCGTGAAAGAGGATGGTAAATGTGGTTGTGCTCACAATTGCAATCCTTGAACCATTAAGTATGTCTATATAGTGGTATTAAGGGGACATAGGATAACCATGAGAATATCACACTGCATATTAGGTAGAGATCAGTGAGTCTTGCTGGCAATACTGCTATCTATAATATGGGTATGGCTAGATTAAGATGAGGCTGGCATTTCCGCTATCTCCAGAGTTACTATTTCTACTCAGTCTTTCCATTTTCTAAATGAAGAAAAACGCAACAGAAGACCTAGACATATTCTTCAGTTCAACAAAAAGAGAAACTGCAGTGACAATGAATGTATGTCAGATTGGTYCTGAGGTTCATTTCACAGAAGTACTCAAAGCTTGATTTTTCTTTTAGATTTTTCCATACAAATAAAGGGAACACCATCAGAGTATCCTTGCAGGAAATCACTTGTGGACAGTATAATAGGGCAAGGGGTTGACTTTGAACATCTATGAGAATAGTTTGTTTCTTGCTATCTTCTGGAATTAGAAACTAACAAAGCATCATGAAGAAAATTAATTTATTTTTTCTTTTATATTTCACAGAAAAGGGTAGAATTTTGAGTAAAGGCTCTTAAATGAAAGAGGCTACTCATTTTTTGGAATTTGTTTGTTCACAATTACAAAGGATAATAGAAATGCAAAATGGATAGCAGAGACCAAGTCGGGAGGAGGCTGCAATAATTATTGCTAAATCTTTCCTGAAATTTATAGCAGTTTCTACACAGTTTAAACTGTCATTCTGAAAGAGTTTAGGTGTAAAATGTGTGTTGCTCTGTTTATTTCAATTGCACGGTTAATTTTGGAGAGCAGTAATTCCAATTTAACTTTGCTATGTTGGGATGTGTTTGTGTGTTGATTCCGAGTGTTGCACTTCTACTATTTTTAATCTTTCACAGAAAGCAAGTGTAAAAACTTCAATAAAYAAACTTGTGCCTAGATAATCTGAGATCTCACCATTCATCTCTGAACCCTTTCTAACACTGCTCATGATGTTACTTCTGTGTGTGTAGGGGGGAAGCAGTGAGCTGTCCATTTACTGTGTTAATTGATGCTTAATACAAAAATACAATTCTGCAGATATCTTTATTGCATTATGCCAACAGTTCAGTTAGTAAAATTGCACACATAGAGCAAGCAAATGTAATTTTCTTTTACTTAATACTCACTCTGCTGTTCTTTTCAGCTCCTTCATCTGATTAACTAATATGACTCAGAGTTCTTCCGAGAAACAGCTATGTAAGTACTCTTAACAGAACTTGTCSKGCTGCAAAAGACAAAATCTGTCTAACCGCTAAGTGTTGTGGGGAGAAGATAATAGCTAAAGTATAATCCAGTATGGATCAGAAAATGAACTGATGACACTTTTCATGCAAAAACGCATGGCCACATAATGGCCAGCGGGCATGCATACTGTACGGGACAAAACAATGTAACATTTGAGGAAAAAGGTAAACTTTTTTGTTCATTTCCCAACACGTGTTTTTGTCCCRTGTTCCCTGACTCTATTAAGCTGTAAGTGGGACAGTGGAGAAGCTCAAACACCAAAGGAGAGGCTATACACATGGTATTTACAGTCTATTCAGAAGCAGCAGAAATCTTTAATTAAAGCCTGATTGCTCTGTGTCTTGTTATCTCCTTTTTTCTACTGAGAATCCCATTTTGTGTCCTCCAAACTTCATGATAGTCATTTCTTTACCTAGAATTCCCCATTATTACTTTCTGTATCTTTCTGTGCCTGAATTTCCCACATTCAGGCCTTGTCTATAAAAGAATTTCATTGGTTTGATTTAAATTGGCTTTTTAATTGGTAGCTAAACTCCCCAAAGAGAGAGGCTGAGGTTTGAGTGGCTTTCAGTTTTACTTAAACTAATACCTAATCAATTTTAAAACTAATCCAAGTATGATTGGTTTACATTAAAATAAACAGCACAGAGCCTTTTGCACGGATTTAATTATTTCAATCAAAAATCCTATTTTCACTAAATKTGCTCCAATCCTTTTATATAAGCAGGTTTTCTTACAGCCTTCTTGCAGGTTTCTTCTAGAAGCAAACTTCACCCGCAGTCTTTCAGCAAGAAGCTGGCATTCCAGGACATGACATATTACTAATTAATTGAAAAGGAAATCTGCATTGCTCTGTTACCATTTATCCAATGGCCACCTTGCACTGCAAGTGACTGGGTGAGGTTAAACCTACATGAATTTTGTGTCAGTCCTAGTCAGCATCAAAGAACTTGAGAAAAAATAACACCACTATTAGTTGTAGTAGCCCTGAGATCTTATTCTCTACACAGCACATTCATCAGCACGTATGTTACACGTGACAATAGGCAATAGATCTCTGGAAGCTTCAGTATCTTTTGTATCATGGCTGTGTTGTGTTTTGAACCTTCTGTTGGTCTGCAGATGCTGGAGGCATGCCAAGCCCTAATAAGCAATGGCTGGGTTGAAGACATGATTCAGGGCATACAGGGCCTGAGAACAAATAGGACAGGGATGTTACTAGTGATGAATATTTACTATTCTTGCCAAAATTCGTTTTCCAAGCACAGGAAAAATCAGCAACTGTGTGTAAGAGGCTGTTCTCAGTTATAAAGCAACAAATCCAGGCTTTTACCCTTGAAAGCAATGAACCTTCTTTAGATTTACTGTAATATAAACAAAGTGATACCCTTCTTTCAGACTGTACTTCCTGGTGGGCAGGCTGAGGTGGCTCAGAGACTTAGGCAGGGTATTTTATTATCCTGTTGTCTCCTCAGCTATAGAAACACAGTTCATTGTTTTAATATRATTTATTAAGAAGGAAATATTATAGCCTGTGATCCATCACACAAACAAAAGATCACATTACCTATAATTACTTTTGGCTGAGCTCATATTGGTTAGTGTGGTCTTTGGGACTTCAGGGTGGCGCTGATGCTGTTGGTTCACTTGCAGAACAGTAAATATGTGGCCATCAAAGTAACAGCCTTGACAGACTCAGCCTGAGGTTTCTTAAATGCATTATAGGATGCAGAAAGTAACGAGATTAAAGCTGGGTAAAATGCATAGCCCAGAGCCAAACAGGCATCTGCAGCGTTTACTGAGAGCAAGGACTCAACAATCCAACAGAAAAAAAAATGATTTGGTGCTGTAGAGACCCTCAGAAATGCAATAACTCCCCATCCAGGTCTTGCAAGAAGCTGCAGCTTAGCTCCTCTGACTTCTRCTCTTCCTATTCTAAGCAGCACAAAGGGGAGAAATTGTTGTAAGAGTGCTTGCAAGGCCCAAGGACTGGAGACGATTTTAGACAGGGCCATGAACAGGGTAGAGAAACAAGCTCAGGAAGGCAAGCTTACTTAGATATCACAGGAATGCCTTGAACCTTTGCCTCAAATTCATAACAAATTATTTCAGTTTCTTAGTGTACCTCAATGACCTTCTCTTCTACCTCCTTAAAATTTGACTCATGCTATTTCTACTTCCCAAACACTTCTTCAAATTGCATATTCTGGATGGGACAGAGAGTAGAAGAGCTAGTCATCTCAGTCTAGTGAGAAGTAGGAAGTAACAAAATTCTCAGAGATGCCTATTACCACAAGATTTCTAGCACAACATCTGCACGCCCACTTTATAGATTTACTTTGGATCCAAAATTCAGGCCATTCTCCAATCTGAATCTGGTATCTAATGGCCTTTATATTACTAAAACAGTAGATATCCAGGAAAAATAAATGAA